>NW_015160847.1:477281-504122 GCF_001447785.1 Gekko japonicus | reverse complement strand
GGGGTCCCAGCCAGTGTTCCCTCTAAGCTGAGTTAGTGTGAGCTAGTTCACAGTTTTTTAGCCTCCAGCTCACATTTTTGTCATAGCTCAGGAAGGAGGGCTCCAGAGCAAACTAATTTATGCAGTAGCCAAATCGCTCGCTCACAACTTTAATGCCAGTAGCTCACAAGGTAGAATTTTTGCTCACAAGATTCCACAGCTTAGAGGAAACATTGGTCCCAGCTAATATATCTATTATATTCGTATCCACCCGTTTTCCAAGAAGTTGCTTTCCCCACCTCCATTTTATTTTCAAACAACCCTGTGAGTTAGATTGAACACATGAAGCTGCCTTTTATTGAGACAGACCACTGGTTTATCAAAGTCAGCATTATCCACACTGACTGGCGGTGGCTCTCCCAGGTTTCAGGTAGAGGTCTTTCCTGTGGAGATGCCAAGGATTGAACCTAAGACTTTCTGCATGTAAGGTAGATTGTCTATCACTGATACATGGCCCCTGAGAAAGAGAGCTTGAACCAGGGACACCAAGTGCATTTCATGCTTCAAGAGGGAACTGGATAAAGATATGGAGCGGAGGTCCATCAGTGGCTATTAGCTACAAGGTATAGATAGGAACTCTCAGTCTGGGGCAAATGATGATCTGTATTCTTGGTTCTTGGGGGGGGGCAACAGTGGGAGGGCTTCTAGTGTCCTGGCCCCACTGGTGGACCTCCTGACGGCACCTAGTATTTTTGGCCACTGTGTGACAGAGTGTTGGACTGGATGGGTCATTGGCCTGATCCAACATTGGCTTATGTTCTTATCTACTCTTTTTACACATGTTCTAAGCTGAAAGAGATCACTTCTGTTCAGTAAGCAAAATGAAGTTAACGTCATCTTCAGTATCCTGACATAATATATAGTTAGAGAATGGGAAATAATTGTGTACAAGTGAGTGGCGCACGAGACTTGCAAGGGGATTCCGTATCTCTCCCCCCCCCCCCCCCCCACACACACCAACTGCTGAGTCCGGTGAGGCTCCAAGCCCCACCACCTACCCTGGAGCTCAGCTGCCAGCATTTGCCACTGCTGTGCCTGGGCCCATAGGGGCTGCTGGTGTCTGCTCCTGGCCTGAAGTGGCCGCTGGCATCTACCACCACTGAGCTAGAGTGGCTCCCTAAGTGTGTTCTCTGTACATGCGCAGAGAATGAAATTGTATTGTTTTGGGGAGGGACTTTAAACTTCCCCTATATATTTTATCTCTGATTTAAGATTTTTCTGCAGATTTTTTTGGGGAAATCTGTTTAGTGTCCATGTGGCCCTGATCTGTGGATTTAGGTATCCGCAGATGGAGACCACACGTTGCTGTTAGTATAGATGAGAAAAACGACATAGTGGTGATAGAACTCTATAAAGTTCCAACCTCAATTATTTAGTCTACTTTCCATACTTCAGTGTTTTTCTCTTGTACAGATGGACTCCCATAAAAACAAAGATGGCATAGATGTATGTGAAGGCACTTCTGAAGGTAAAAACTCCACCTTGCACCTCTTCTGTTAAATCTTTATCAGTCTGTTTTTGCTTAAATAATTATAGCTTCTGCACAGAGGTTAAATTGGGGTTTCTACAATAACCAAAGATTGGGGAATGGGAGAAGAATGGCACTGTAGAAAGTTTTTTTTCTTTTCAGAACACAAATCAGAATAAACTTAGTACAGTCTCTGCAGTTAAAACCTCCTCATTCCCTAAGCTGAAGAACAGAGGCTGACTGGGTCAGGGAGAGGCAACATTTTTTAACCTGAGAGCTGAAAGCAAATGCAACATCTTTAATGTGTATGCCAACAGACAAAAAGCCGGATAGAGAAGAAAAGAAGGCTGTATTTGGCAAGATATGCTGGGATCATGCCGAGCCCCAGCGATGATGTCTGTGGGTTGCCTTCAACCTGACTGGCAGTTATGTGTATCTAGGAGGGTGATAATGGGTATGAGAGCCAGTTTGGTATAGTGGTTAAGTGTGCGGACTCTAATCTGGGAGAACCAGGTTTGATTCCCCACTCCTCCACTTGCACCTGGCTGGATGACCTTGGGCAAGCCGTAGTACTGATAACAGCTGTTCTTGAAAAAGAGCAGTTTCTGTGAAGAGCTCTCTCAGCCCCACCTACTTCACAAGGGTGTCTGTTGTGGGGAGGAGAAGGGAAAGGAGTTTGTAAGCCGCTCTGAGACACCTTTGGGTAGTGAAGGGTGGGGTATAAATCCAATCTCTTCTTCTACAAGTCATACCTGTTGCCTTCTGTATGACGCTGCCAGTTCCCCAAGTGCTTGCCTTGGTTGCTTGGGCAGACAATAGCCCCTGCATGCCAAGCAAAATGGTCTGGTGTCCCCGTTCAGCACATGTGCTGGGAATTGCATACCTAGATCTCAGTGATAGTTATTGTAGGTGTAGGCTTAAGGCTATGGCCAATAAAGCTGTACCATTGGAAGAGGAGGTTATCATACGTGAAACTCACACCCTACCAGTTACGTAGCTGTTCCTGGTGCATTGCTTTCAGAGAACATGGCAGCTTCAGAAATATAAAAAGTATTTTGAAGTGTATGTTGATATCACCAAAGAAGAAACCATGGTCTATGCCAAAATAGAACAAAATAGTGTGATTAAGAAGAGCTTGGGGAAAAAATGCTTTAAATACTTGGACATCAGCATCAACTTTTTAGGGCGATTATGTGCCTAGACATCCCACCCCCACCCCAGGTTCTCTGATTTATTTACTTGCATATAAAACATGCTGTGCTTCTTTCCACACTGCCTCTTAGAACTTAATGCTACACCACTTTCTGCTCGATCACGAAACAATAATCTGAAACGTCCGAAGTTGGGGAAAAGGATCCAAGAATTTGATGTTGCTGATGGTGAAGATGGAAACATTTCTGAAGCATCAGAAAACAGGTATGATGTAGGTGAATGTTTTAGTTATATCAGAGATGTCCCAGAATGAGTCTTATGCTGCTCAGTGATTTTAGGAATGGTTTATACAAAGAAGAATGTTGAGTTTGCATAATTGTGGATGACAGCCAGGAAATAAGCCTGCCACAATGTGGAAGTTGGCTTTAAATAGCAATATATTTCAATAAAACCAACGTATGTAATTTCTTTAGTCATTGGTGAAAAAGGTCAGATAACCAATTAATGGAGAAATGTACATACATTTGCACTCTGTCAAAATTAAGTATTTTTAATGTTATTTATAACTCGAATTTCTCACTGAGACTCAGGGCAGATTACATAACGTCAGTATAATGAATAGGATGAGACCTCTAATAAACAATGTAATAGGACTAGGATTGTAGAATTTTGAGGCAAAGCACAAGAATTCAGCATGAAATGTTAATAATGCAAGAAATGATATTACATAAATAAAACTAACTCAGTGAAAGCAGAATAAAAACATAATAGCAACAGAGAATGCATATTAGTCATGTTCCTGAATCATTCTGTTTTAACAAAGCCCAGATTCTTTATAAAAATACCCTTCTGAACAGTTTTTTTAAATAGTTTGAGGAAAGTCAAAAGTGTGGGAACCTTCCTGACCTCCCCTAGCTAGCCGTTCTGTGGGATGGTAGCCACTATAGAGAATGCAAGTACATGGGCAGTTGCTGATCTTGCCCATTTGGGGGGGGGGGGGCACATGGGCAAGGCCATGTTCAGATGAGCGAAGTTGTGTTGGGGCATGGGAGGCAAGGTGTTGGTTAAACACTAACAAAAATATTCAAAGCAGAAGACTTGTGTTCAATTTTGAATTCACAAAAAATGAGATGGAGCATGTCTGTATATTAGACTAGTTGATGATTTCTCTAGTTTTTGTTTTTATAGTACTCCAAGAGCATGCATTTCAGTATTACATCATTCTTGATAGATGCTTACTTTGTTACTTGTGCACAGACTGGAACCTGCTGCTCGTGTGTCTGAAAGCTCAGAAGAGTTGATAGAAGAGATAGCAGAAAATATAGCTGAACATGAACTGGAGGAGTTAACCGAAAATAGAAAGCAACCAGTACAAGAAGTGCAACAATTGTCTGAGAAACAGGATGATAAAGAGGTACATTTTGGTTAAAGATTCTACATTGGTTTCAGACTCCTGCAAATGGAAAGAGTAGATAGAAGCAGATTCTTCCCTGTCTTCCCCTTCCCATTGCCCCTCCCATTGCTTTCCCCAACAGCTCCTACTGAGGGTTGGGAGAACCTTCCTGAATAATGTGCCATGAGTTACTGAGGACTGCAGGAGGGGGTGGGGGAAATAGACTGAGCAAAATTGCTTAATCTGGAGAGTTTCATCTGAACCCACCCCCCTAATGCTACATGGTATATTTTGGCATCTCCCTCAACCCTTAGCAGTTGTTTTGGGGGATGTACAAAGGGCTGGTTGGAGAGTTTGCAAGAGCTTGGACCTAATCCTCTGTCAAGATGAAACTGGTGAAGTCTCTAATTGTTCTGCTCTGTATGAGGGAGTGTAATCCTTGGGTTTGGAAAAGATTAGTCCAGTACTGTGATAATACTGTTTTCCACACAGGGCCAAGGGTATACACAAACCTGAGGCTTACTGATGTCTGGTATTAAGTAGAAAAATGTTTGTCTGAACTAGATTTGTATCCATTGTCACTGCTGAATAAAATGTTGTTAGCAAATTAAGAAGTAGCAGTGGCTATGATGGATGAGTAACTCTTTGATGAATGAATGTCCTTGCAGGAATCTGATGAAGAGCCGCTGAATGGGGAGCTGACGGAACATGCTATCAAGGTTTCATTAGTGACCGAAGGGGAAACAGTAAGTGAAGCTATGGATGGAGAAGCAAAGCTGCAATCGGATAGTTCAGAAGAAGCAACTTTAACTTTATTAGTCCCATTAATTCTTGACTCTTCAGAGAAATCTCCTGAAGGCAGTGATGACAATATGTCAGATAAGGTGAGCAAAATTTAGAAAAAAGTGTCTTTTCTGTTCTGTTGGCTCATTTTCTTATGAATAGCCCTGGAAAGAGGGTGGAAAGCACTGTCCCCTATTACTGTGCAAGAAAAGAGCCTTATGTGTCCATTAAATGAAAATTCGTAGTAGCATTTCAGTTTCCACAATATAATGTTATATAGGTGGACAAATGTTCCTGCCACTGATTCTCCTCCTCCTCCCTCTCAATATTTGGAGGATTCCAGGGAGCAAAATGACAGATATTTATTTCAGTGATACTTGTGCACGCCTAATGTAGTGGCCACTATTCAGATGGTTATAAATGGGGATTAAACAAATTAATGGAGGATCAGTTTAGCAACAGCTAATAACCTTGTTAGCGAGACGGAATTGCCATATTTAGAGACAGTATGTCCCTACTTGGGGTGGGGGGGGGCGGTGCTACTGGAGGAGAGGGCTGTTGTGTGCTTGGTCTGTGGACCAGGGATAGATGTTTCTGCATCTCTGTGTTTTGAATGGCTTTTTTACAGCATGTTTGTTTACTCAGAAATAATCCACATTGACTTCAGTGGGATTGATTCATCAACCTATACATCAAGATTATTGTCCTAGTTTAGAGAACATAGTGTAGATAAACTTGGATCTTGGAAAAATGTGCCCTACGTTGCTATACAGCCCTAAGAGAGATTCCCTGTGAAGTCCCTTTCTATATCAACAAGCTTGAAATTATGTGTGTGCACGCATCAGTTTGGATCCTAAATTACACAGAATTCCAGTCTTCCCCTTTTCCTTCCTACTGCAGACTGCCCTGCCTCCTAAAATTCTGCTCCTGGGGGGTCAGTGAACCTCTGGGGATAGTGTGAGACACGAAGTAGGAATCTGCCCTCCCAGTTGTGGGGTGGGGTGGGGGTCATCCAGCTCTTCTACGGGATAAACCATGGTTCAACAGTAGAGAATCTGCTTTGCGTGCAAAAGGACCCAAGTTCAATTCTCAACATCTCCGCTTTTTAAAAAAAATCAGTTAATGTGTAGCCTCTACCCGAGACCCTGGGGTGTTGCTGCCAGTCACAACCGACAGTGGTCTGACTTAGTTGTAGGGCAGATTCATCCATACTTTCCACAAGTAGAAAAGGAGGTCGGGATGTAAGCCATTATCTCTGCCTCATTATTTCTTTAGTCTGCTTTCTGTAAGACGAGATGATTCTGAGAGCACTGGTTGTGGGGCCTTCGCATTGGCTGATGGCCTTGGGAGCCTTTGGTCAAGTTGTTACCTTTGAGTCTTGTGTAAAACTAATAATATTGGCCTGTGGCAGTAATTGTGAAGAGAACCAGCCTGGGTGCAGTGGTTAGAGTATTTGACTAGTACGTGGGAAACCAGGTGAGAATCGCAACTCTGCCAGGAAACTCATGGGGCCATTTGGGCTAGCCACACACTCTCAGCCTAAATTACCTCTCAGGTTTGTTACAAGGACAAAGTGGAGGAAGAGGAGAATGATGTATGCTGTCCTGAGCTCCTTGGAGAAGATGTGTGAGATGCAAACTTACTAAATAAAGGTGAACAATATATTTTGCAGATTAAGAGTGCCACCTAAAACACTATGAAGAGTTTTTTTTCTTCCCTCAGATTGAGAGCATGGCGGATTCAGAAGTACCACTGGAAGAGGAACAAACAGTAGCCCATAGGAAAAAGGCGGTTGTTAATAACGCAGATCTTGTTGCATCATCACAAAAGGAAGAGCCCTCCAATAATGGCCTTTCGAACTCTGTAGCAACCGAAGCTCCAGAAGATGCCGTTTCTGAGAACGTGTCTCCCAATACAACCTCTTCCCTGGAGGAGCAAAGTGAAGGAGGGTCTGACTCGCCAGAGGCCCCTGTTGCTCTGGGTCAGGGTTCCTTAGTGATGGTTGAACTGGAGGATATTGCATACCAGCAACACACAGAGGGGCAAAAGAATCAGATGGATGAACAGTCTGAGGAGTCAGCAGAGCCAGCATCCGAGAGAGCTGCAGACAGCAGTTCTGAGGAAGTGGAAGTGGAAGTTCCCATAATAGACAGGCGGACCTTGCGAAGAAAGGCCAAAGGGTACAAAGGGCCACCCAAGAAAAAAGGAAAGCTAATTTAGATTGTGAGCTGTTGCCACAGCTGGAACAATTACTGTGTGTGTATTTTTTAAATTGGTTATTTAAAACTGTATTGAACTGTAGAACACATATATCTTCAAACACTGGCATTCACCCTCCCCCTTTAAGAACCACTACAGACACCAATTAAATATGGAAGTAAATGGCCAGTCTTCATAAATAATAAAGTATAAGAACTTGCTTAGCATAGTAGTTTGGTAGACATGATACTTTTGCATCATTCTTGTTAGATAAATTAGAGAGACCCCAATACATTTCATCTGGCATCTTAGTCACTCAGTTACCAGATGCAGCTCTGAATTGTGGACTGTTTTTTACAATAGCTGTTCCCCCAGAAGGCTGAATGGTATCCATGGTTTAATATTGAGCTATGTGCCACGCACTTCAGTGGTTCCCATAACTCTAGAACTTTTTCAGTTAATGCCCCATTAGACTGATCTACATTCCATGGAACGATTAATCAAACATCTTGATGTGTAATAATAATTTACGAGGGATAGATTCTAATTACACTCTTTTCAGAAATAATGTAATTATTTCACAATAAATTAAAATCTTTTTTGTGACCAGATAATTCAAAATATCTGACAGTATTTATATTTAGGTGTTGGCATTTTTTCTCATATGCTCTTCAGGATGGTTGCATCCAACTTTTGTCAGTTAAACCAGCAGGATATGGACCCAGTTATGGAATAGTTAAACTGAAAACTTGGCCAGTAAAGTAGATATTTATTTCCACAAATGACGCTCTAGCATAATTTAGAATGGTAGTAAATGTACAGATAACTTCAGATTTGTACTGTTACCCCTTTTATAAATAATAGGAAGGCTCATAAAGAATGTCTTAAACTGAGGTAATTTTTTTTAGTGTATATTAATAAAGGTTCACTTGCATAGCTTTCAGTGATTTATTTTAATCTGCTAAGAGTGGGCTTTCTTTCTGGGTATTTTCTAATAGCATATGTTAATGAGACACGGCTTTTTTAACTCTTCTTGAATACAAAGTGCTGTTTATCATTTTTTAAAAGTGTGTTGTTAGAAGCTTTGGTTTTGAAGTGTACGGAATTGCCAATCTGGATTTCTAGGGTGTTACACTTTCCTCCTCAGTGTACATTTGTATGGTGTGGATCAAAAGTGTGGATGCAGAATGGAGAGTTGTTTATAACAAAATATATTCAAATGAACCTTCAGCATTTCTAACACCAATTACATACTTTCTATGAAGCACATGAAATCTAATTATAAATACCTATGGCTTGTCTTTCTTGTAGTACTAAGATTTTTTTCTGAAAATAAATGCCTTGATAATTTAAGAACTGTCTAGTTTTTGCTATATCACTAGGAGGGGAATTTTTTAGGATGATGGGGGTTAGATTTAAAATACCCTTCATACTGTGTTTTAACAAATATAGGACATGAATGTTAGGTGTATGGGTTAAGGTTTAAAAAAGAGTAAATGTTTCATAGGACTTAAAGGATTCTTGATCTGTAAATCTAGCTACATTTTGTGAGGTGACTCAAATCTGTATTCCTATGACAACTTCTGGACTGGTCGCTAATTACATGGTTTAGTGTGCTTAAATCTGTCTTTTTCTCTACTGTCTTACTGCATTGAAGGCTATAGAACTTTGTTAGTGAAGTCAATTCACTTTTGTTTCTTGTTCTGAAATTCAAAATAGTATACCAGCACCTGATTTCAAAAATTTGTTTCATCTGTGAGAGCTGAACTTCACTGTAAGTACAAGAGTGTTCATGTCTTAGGGAGGTCTACTGTTAATGTTAAGCGGCTTCAGGAGTGCAGCCTATTTGTGTGAACTGGATTCATTAATGTGGATATGTACTGCCAATCCTTACAAGGTTTTTGCATGTAAGCAAACCTGGAAAATGTTCCCTTGTCATAAAGTCCAGTATGTGACATTCTGAATCATTAAAATGTACCTGAAATTGTGCTGTATATAAAAATTATGACTGATCTAAATTAATTCTCTGTGAAGCCCATGAGTTAAAAATCAACACTGAACATCATTAAGGGCTGCACAGTTTCCTGAATAATTGTTCCAGAAATACTCTATTGAAGTACAGTTGTTTCTACCTACTAGCATCTTGTGTTAAGTTACTTGGACTTAAGCAAGAAATGGCAATACTGTGCTTGAAAGACTTCCAAATAGTCATTTTGTGAAAGAAATAGAAGAAAGCATCACTGCAGTGTGTTCCAGTTTCATAGAGGAAGGAATCTTTGAGGGTTAGATATCTTATTCTTCAGCACTTGACATGTTAATAGATGAAAGTTCTACTTGGCCATAAAATGTGATCAAATATGAAAAATACTACACTGTAGTATTACTTCTGCTATTTGATGGTACAAGATCTAAAGATTAATTTATGAACGGAGTTTTACTTCTAGCTGTGTTCTGTTAAATGTTATTGTTCAGATAGTACGGCTTTTGCTAATGATGTCAAAATGTATGTTACTTTTCCTTTTCCTCCAAGGTTTTATTTCATGCACAACTTGTTTCACTAAAGTTATAGCATGAAATAGGTCAGACCTAATCTTGACCCAGGAATAAAACGTTCTAGTTATTGCAGTCCTTTATATTACCACAGAAATCCTTGCAGGATCATAGGCACTAGTACTACCATTTGTTGCTGTACAGACATGAGCAATAAGTAGTTCAGATTTCAGCTCCACTTTCACTACTGGTTCAGTCTTCAGTTGAATTACTGTCACAACCCTGATATGTTTTATAGATTTGTGGTACTGTTTATGGATCTTACTGTGATGCTATCCTACAGTAGTGCTTTACTTGTGTGTTTTACAGTTTGTCCCTTTTTAGCGTATGTTTCAAAATAATCATTAAAGTTTTTTTGTAATTTTCATCTGGTTTTAGTCAAGTTTCAACCATCTTCACAAATATCAATATGGGCTATATAGGTTTCACAAACAACCCAGGGTAACTATTGAACTAATCTTACACTTGTCTGCCTAGGTTCTACAGTGCAGACAAGCCCTGACAGCTTTGTAAATACAGCTGGGCAGAGTAAGTAGAAATCATCTTCCTTTGACTGTTCTGTCAAGGCTAAGTGCATAAAAACAGATTTTGCTCCAGGTGCAATGAGACCCTTTTCAGTCATCTTGTTCTTAGTTCATTTTTTACTTTCAGTATGTAAGTGAGCTGCTCTCATAAACGTGTAAGTCACACTGAAAAGGCAGTCACTTCTACAGGACCTTGTCAGTGCTGCAGGTTCTAAAAGACTCTGTTTGGGGGTATTATAAAGTTACCTAGAAATAAGCAATATATTGAATCTAACAGGGCTAATGTAATAAGACAGTTCACAGCAGAAGGATGCAAGGTAAAGTGCTACACTTTATGACACTTCTTTGCTTTTAAATACTGTGTACACCAGTGCCATATTCACTTGCACAAGGTAAATTCATCTAAGCATGATGAAGTACAAAAATACTGATCTTAGCCATTTTGAGGCTAAGGCATGAAGAAAAGCTTTCAGGTTATTAAAATGTTTGATGCATAATTGTCTTTCACTTCCTCTGGGGCCAGTTCCTTTTTAAAAACTACATGGAAAGCTACACCAAGGCCAGGATATCCCTCCAGTCATAGTTCATTTTTTGGCTTCTAGACATATCAGATTTCATCAGTCCCTTCTAGTAAATTAATCTGGATAAAATAACCTTTGGTCAAAATTGGTTTCTTTTTATTACTAATGATGCACAATGAACAAAATAGTACACAAACTTTCAGTTCTTTCAGTGCTGATGTTGCAAAGCAAACTGTTATCTGTCCATATTTTGAGACACTCATCTGCTTGTGGGCCGTCTATACAAGTAGGAGTGCATTAATGCACCCATCATTTTCTGGATTGTTGGTTACTTGTGCATATTTTCCTGAAAAAGAAAATATATATTGAAAACCTTGAACCAAAATGGAACCACAAAGGTTACTGTAACTGGCAAAAACCAATGAACACACTGCCTTAGCCAGTGGCCAAAGAAGCGGTATTTGTAGAGTTCTCTTCCCTAAATATGGATGGTACCATTTAGAACAGTCATGATGAAAGGACTAAAAACCCTCCAGTGTTTCCACTGGGGAAGAAGGCCTTGACATGTTCCAGTCAACTGGTTTACATTGTAACAGTTTGAGACCAAGGGAATGCACAAAAAACAAACCAGTGCTGCTTCCAATAAACTGCTAACAAGATACAGGAATCATCTCTCATGCAAACTAGCCTTAGACTTAACAATCTTTAAATTTGTCAGTTCACACTAAGTCAAACTCATAATGCTTAAAAGTTAGCCCAAGAAAAAGGAGGGAGAAATTTCAAGGAAATTTGGGAGCAAAACTGCTGTTAGAGGTGGAAGGCACAAGGCAAAGTCCATTAACTCCAATAGAGTTCAAAGGGTGCAGCACTGTATCCTTAACCAGAACTAACCTACTTATGTTTAATAGCAGGGCCCTGATATGCTGTTTGGAATCACAACCTAGAGTGATTCTTTTATAGGAACAGATCTCTTATTAAGTTCACACAAAGTTAGTAGAGTGCATATCAAAGAGCCTGTTCACATACTGAATAAAAGTAGGGTCCAGTATTGCTTTCAAGCAGTATCAGTAGTTTACAAGTAAATCCATTGGTAGTTCACTTTAAAAAATCCAGTACAAACATTTCCCATTATTATCAGCTTGCACAAGGTAACCTTTTTGAGCCTGTGGGTGCAATGACAAACTGGCTGCTGGGGGAGATGGAACCCACCACAAAATGTCCGAAAGTGAGGTTATGCATAACTCTAATAGTAACTCTTCAACATTTCAGGCGAAAGCTCTGCTTAACAGGATGCATTTTGGAATAATTTTCTCAAATACAGTGAAGATACTTTTGCGGCACAAGCAGTGTTTTTAAATAAATCTGCACAGCCAATTATCTTGAATTCAAAAGCCCTGCAGGGCAAAAAAATAAATCTAAAAACACTTGGCAGGCACCAGGAAAGATGCCAGTGGGCACCATGTCAGGGACCCCGGATGTAGCTTGAAGAAAAACAAGGCTTTCCAAGAACAGCATAGATGATACTGAGCTATCTTTTGGGGAAAAAAAAATTTCTCTGTGACTGCCTGAAGGACTAAAAATGGTAAATATACTAAACTTAAGACCAGAGAGACTGTAATGGGAAAAGTTAAATATTTACTACTTTTGGCCATTTTCCAGAGAAGGGAGATCTGCATGTGCAAAACAAATAAACTCTGATCCCCTCGTACAAGGTACCCTGCAATCAATGGATTATTATCTTATATTCCAACAGTTAAATTGGCCAAATCTTTGAATATTTATATCTGGTGAGTGAAGCTGTGCCAGAACTATGGCTTGCCCAAGGTCATCCAGCAGCTGCAAGTGGAGGAGTGGGGAATCAAACCCGGTTCTCTCAGATTAGTCCGTGCACTTAACCACTACACCAAACTGGCTCTGTGTAAACATAAAGGACTGTGAAGGGCTAATTTTTCAGAGAGCCTTGAGAGACAGGGTGTTCCAAGAGATCTGATTGGTTAGCATCAGCTGAACAGAGAAAGAGTTCTAAACTGAATGCTGAGGAGAATTCAGTTTGCTTTCAGTCCTAGCTGAGAAGAGTCAAGTACTGACAGTTTTGGAATTCAGCCCTGACCGAGAGCAATTTAACTCAGACAGGACCAGTTGGGTAATTAGACGCCCATTTGGGCAAAGAAAAGGGGATAGGTCTTCTAGAAAGAGAAGAAAATTCCCTACCCAGTCAAACAGAGAGTTAGCTCTGAAGAGTGCAGAGATCCCTGGTCTGGTGTGGTTAAAAACTGCCTTTAGAGACCTTAAGAGTCAGTTAAAAACTCAAGACGAGAAGTGGAAGGGGTTTGGGTATTGAAAAGAGTGTACCAGCCTTCTGGAAACCAAGAGTCAGAGAATACTCAATGAAAGTGTACTGGAGTGTTTTGGAAAACACTGGAACAAAAGCCTCTCAACATAAAGATTTAAGTAACTGTGAATAAATTAATAAATTCTCATTAGCCTGAAACATAAGAACTAAAGTCTGCAGGTACTGGTTTTACCTCAGAGTTATCTATATTGATTTACCTCAGAAATTTCAACTCCTGATTTCACCTTACCTTTCCCCTCTATGTTGAATAAAATATTTTGTTAGATTTGAATGTCAAAATGTCTCAAGTGCCATTTTCAGTTGTCTAAGTTAAAGGGTGATCCTGGTCCTTCCCTCAGGTTTCTGGGCTTAGCCAGCAGTAAAATATCATAGTGACACAGGGTGGGACAGCCGAAGTTCTTCAGGAAAGAAAACAGGCCACTAGGGCTGCTCAGTCAGACAGGGAACAAAAAAACAGAGGGAAAATCTTGCCTCGGAAGGAGGGAAGGGTTGTCATCTCTAGGTTGGGAAGTTCCTAGAGATTTTGTGGTAGAGTCTGAGGAGGGCAGGGTTTGGGGAGAAGGGAGGGCTCAGCTGGATATTATGCCATAGAATCCATCTTCCAAACCAACCATTTTCTCCAGGGAGACAGATCTCTGTTGTCTGGAGTTCAGCTGTAATTCTGAGATCTCTCTAGGTCCCACTTGGAGGCTGGCAATCCTAGGCCTAACCACCACCTCTGGGTGACTTGATACCACCCAACTTCCATGACTCAACTAGGCCTGGCTTCTTACTAGTTCAACCGCAGCCATGCTATAAAAACCAATGCAGTGTAGCAGTTAGAGCTTCAGCGTATGGGCTCAGAGACCCAGGTTTGAATCTCCATCTTTCTGTGGAAGCTCATTTTGTGATTTTGGACCAGTCATATACTTTCAGACTAACCTACTCCACTGGGCTGTTTGTTGGGCAGACAAAAAGGAGACGAGAATAACGTAAGCTGCTTTGGTCCCCACTGTGGGTAAAGGTGGGGTATAAATAAAGTAAATAAATAATAAATATCACTGAGGATGGAAGGCAAATGAAAGGAAGATTGGTGAATGGCTGAAAAGGAAAGAATGAGGCAGGGAAAGGTGAGAGGATATGGAGGTTGCCAGGTGAGGGAAAAGGGAAATAGTGTTGGGGAGGTACAGGGGAAAATGAGGCACCCCCCACAAGTCCTTGAGGGTTCTCTACTATGCATGTGGGCCTGGCCCAGTGGCTGGCATCACACAACTGGGCCATAATTTTTCTAGGCAGAGACTGCTGGGGTGGGGTGAAGGAAAGCTTAAGAAAGTGGAGCAGATAAAGGTAGGTTGGCTGTTGGGTGGGAAGGAGATCGAGTTGACAACTCCAGATTATGAAATTCCTAGAGATTAGGTGGGTGGAACCCGGGGATGGTGGGGTTTGGGGAAGGGAAGGACCTCAAAGGAGTATAATGCCATAGACTCCATCTTCTGAAGCAGCCACTTCCTCCAGGGGAACTCAGGTTACCAACCTCCAGGTAAGGGCAGGAGATCATCCAGAATTACAGCTGCTCTCTAGATGACAGATCAGTTCCCCTGGATAGAATGGCTGCTTTGGAGGGTGGATTCTGTAGCATTATACCCCACTGAAGTCACTTCCCTCCCCAAACCTTGCCTTTCCAAGGCTCCACCCCCAAATCTCCAGGTATTTCCCAATTTGGAGCTGGCAACATGAAGAGGAACTGATTTATGTAGCTGGGAGATCCATTGTGATTCCAAGAGATCTCCATGTTGGCAGCCCTAGAAAGAAAGAGGGAAGCAGGAAAAGGAGAGAGGCTATGGGGGCTTTCAGCAAAGGAAATGAGGAAATAGTGGGGGAGGGGGAAATGAGATGCTTCCCACAAGTCCTTGTGGGTTACCCAATGTTCCCTCTAAGCTGTGGAGTCTTGTGAGCAAAAATTCTTTGTGAGCTACTGGCATTAAAGTTGTGAGCGAGTGATTTGGATACTGCATAAATTAGCTTGCTCTGGAGCCATCCTCCCTGAGCTAAAACAATAATCTGTGAGCTGGAGTCTAAAAATCTGTGAGCTAGCTCACACTAACTCAGCTTAGAGGGAACACTGGTTACCACTGATGATCATCTAAAACCAGGTAAAGGATTGTGCTGTTATCTTTTCCAAGAAAGAAGGTGGTAGAGTATTGCCTGGAACAAAAGAGAAACTCTGTAAATTGTGGTCATTTTTGCAAATACACTGTCTACAAGTGTCAGAATGGTAATAAATCCTAAAAACAGCATTTCCAGGTACATACTTAGTATCCAGTAAGTTGTCCCAATGACCAGACACCTGTTTTTCTGCCTACCATTCAGCTCTACTCATACTTCTTAATTGGTATTTGGTTACTCACCCCAAACTACTTTGCCTCCTTGTGTCACAAGACCGAGTTCACTAACGTTCACCTCGATGACGGTACCTTTTGTAATTACTCCCAGAGATGTATACAGAGGAGAAGAAGGATTCTTTTTTACACCAAGTATAGGCAGACAAAAAGTCGCTTTGAGTTCAGGATGCGTCACATGGGCTTTCTTGAACCGCAAACCCTGTTATGTATTGAACAGACCAGTTACACTCTGATTCGTATGACTACTTCTACTGATTCACGTTTTTGGAGACAGCTTTGTTTATGAATTATAAATCACATGTAGTTAGTATAAAAAAAATATTTACTGAAAAGTGCTATCAATCAGAAAACAACATATTACCCACTGATTAACAAAACTATGAAAGCATTTACCATTGGCCGAATGAATCGTTCATATTTTGGAGGTTTTCGTGTGAAGCCATCCCCAACAAAACACACTTTTGTAACCATTCTTTTCCATGCCTTCTTCTTTCTCTTTCCTGTACGAATCACTCTAAGAACTTCAGTCTCTCCCTGGGCACGGACTTTTGGTACAGGAACCTCCCATTTCCCCTATAAAAAACCCCAGTAAGAGCAATATTAGTGGGGTGCCGGAAGATGAAAACATAATTACAATCAACAGGAACATAGTTTTAAAATGGCCTTAGAAAACCAGTTGGAAAAGGAAATAGCTTCATTAATGAAACAGTAGACTTAGTTTAGTTGTCCATAGGTCTACATATTTGGCCTTTTTCAGTAGGCAGTAATTTGTGCTTGCCACAGAACTTGTTGGATGGTTGGTTCATTTGTTTCATGCTCAGCTGCTTTTGGAGCAGACACAAATACAGTCTGTACTGCTTGCTCATTCAAAGTAGTCCTTGCCACACCGAGCCTTGGAGAAGAGAGAACTTTGAGTTCACTCAAAAACACAGCAGAACATAAGAGAATATACCATTCTTTCTTAGAGTTCTTTGCAATTCTCAGAGAACACAACATTTGTCAAGGCATTAAGCTGTCTTACCTGATACTTTTGGAGGATATTATATCAATGCAATACCTACACCAAGAGTCAAACCTTAAGAAAAGCTTTCATAAGACATTACTGTTTTAGGTAAGAGGCTATACAGAGTTCCTTTGACATATGT
The DNA here is from genome assembly GCF_001447785.1 of Gekko japonicus. Classification (NCBI taxonomy): domain Eukaryota; kingdom Metazoa; phylum Chordata; class Lepidosauria; order Squamata; family Gekkonidae; genus Gekko; species Gekko japonicus. The sequence continues at coordinate 487,614 of NW_015160847.1, read as the reverse complement.
ATACTGTACCAGCCATATCTTTGTCTACTCTTTCTAAGAAGCCACAACTCTCCACTTTCCCCCCTGTATGGGTTTCCCTTGCTCGAAAGCCAGTTGAATCCGATTCTAGGGGGCAGTGCTTATCTCCATTTCCAAGCCGAAGAGCCAGCGCTGTCAGAAGACATTTCCGTGGTCATGTGGCCGGCATGACTAAACGCCGAGGTGCATGGAATGCTGTTACCTTCCCACCAAAGTGGTACCTATTTATCTACTTGCAATTTCTTGCTTTCAAACTGCTAGGTTGGTAGGAGCTGGGGCCAGAGACGGGAGCTCACTCTGTCCCATGACACCAGGGTCTCGAACTGCTGAACTACAGACCTTCCAGTCTGCAGCTCAGCATCATAACCTCTGAGCCACCGTAGTCCCTTTCTGCAGTTACGAAGTCATTCCACCAGGCTTTTGATTAGGAGCCACCCCACTAATACCATCAACGAGCCCAGCCCTCAGTTTCAACATCTGGCTCATTACACCGAGTGACTCAGGACGACACTGAACTGAACTCAGCAGTTGGAGACATATCCAGTACGCCACCGCAAATAGGAATTCTATTACCAATAGCGCCTTATGTTTTATAATCCTATATCATAGTGTTTTATAATGTTATATGGTTTTATCGTCAATGTGCCAATGTTGTAAGCTGCTCTGAGCCCGCATGCGGGGAGGATGTGATATAAATCGAATAAATAAATAAATAAATAAAAGAGGTGAACAGCCCTACATTACTTAATGCTCTAACACCAGAGCCCATTCTGTAGTTCAGTATTTTAAAAGGGCATTTAAAAATGCAAAGTAGTCATAACGGGAACATTCCTAGTTTTACTTACTGCTTTCTCTTTTCGCTTCTGTTTAATCATGTTGGAAAGAACCTTTGCTCGGGACTGGCCTTCTCTGTCTAGCAGGTATGCTGGCACAGCTCCTTCTGGAGTTTTTTCATCATTCTTCTGCTTGGTATTTCTCTTTTCATGCATCTTAATGCTAGAAGCGAAAATAAATTAAACCAAAAATACATTACTGAAAAGAAATGGTAAGCCAAAAACCAAAACCATTGAGAATGGTTTCAGTAACAGTAAGTAAATCTTACATTAGTCATAGCCTCTACTAATACACAAACCAGAATTGGTGGCGGACTTCAATCTAGTTAATTATTTATTTATTTTTTAAAAAACTGTGCTGCCTCTCCAGAGACAGCTTACAAAATAAAAATAATAAAAACAAAACATTAAAAAAGTAATTAAAATCCAGCATGAAAAATCGAGCCTCGCATAAAGACTATAAGAACAGATCACTGATAGCTTAAAAATAACAGCTTCCAGACTAAAAAAACTGTTTTAAAAAATCAACCCTTTAATTAAAAATCTGGGTGAACAGAAATGTTTTGGCCTGGCACCTAAAACAAAGCAATACAAGTGCCATGTGAGCCTCAGGGGGAATTCCACAAGCAAGATATCACTACCGGAAGCCCTGTCTCTGGTTGCCACCCGCTCACTTCTGTGATCTGGATCGAGGCGGAGTGGCGGCACTGGTGTTGTTAGATCTGTCGTCCGCTTTTGATACGGTCGACCATCAGTTGCTGGCCCACCGCCTCGCCGACGTGGGGATTCAGGGGCTTGCCCTTCAATGGCTGGTCTCTTTTCTCCAAGGTCGGGGACAAAGGGTGGCGATAGGGGATCAGCGGTCCCAGAGGTGGGCCCTGGAATGTGGCGTTCCTCAGGAGGTAGTGCTGTCCCCGATGCTGTTTAACATCTATATGCGCCCCCTTGCCCAGATTGCCCGGAGTTGTGGGCTGGGTTGTCATCAATATGCTCCAGATGACTTGCACAGGGTGTTACAGGCTGTGGCTGGGTGGCTCAGGCTGAGCAGGCTGAAGTTAAACCCGGCAAAGACGGAGGTCCTGGGGCTGAGTCGGATCGGTTCGGGGTTGGGGCTCCCTCTCCCGGCCTTCGATGGGACGCCTTTGGTGCCAGCGTCGGAGGTTAGGAGTTTGGGGGTGCTCCTGGACTCCTCATTAACAATGGAGGCCCAGGTAGTAGCCACTGCCAAGTCGGCATTTTACCATCTTCGGTTGGCAAGGCAGTTGGTTCCCTTCCTCGACCGGAATGACTTGGCCACGGTGATCCATGCGACGGTTACCTCAAGGTTAGACTACTGTAACGCTCTCTACATGGGGCTGCCTTTGTCGCACATTCGGAAGCTGCAACTACTGCAGAATGCTGCAGCCAGGCTGCTGATGGCTCTTCCTAGACGAGATCACATCCGGCCTGCGCTGAAAGTGCTGCACTGGTTGCCAATAGCGTACCGGGTTCGCTTCAAAGTGCTGGTTATTACCTTTAAAGCCCTATATGGTCAGGGACCAGCCTACCTAAGGGACTGCCTTACCCCACACGTTCCCCCAAGGGCACTACGGTCGGGGAGCCGGAACCTATTGGAGGTACCGGGCCCCCGGTCCATCAAATTAACCATGACCAAGAACAGGGCGTTTTCGGTGGCGGCTCCTATCTGGTGGAATGAGCTCCCAGAGGAGATCAGGGCTCTGCGGGACCTAGTACAGTTCCGCAGAGCCTGCAAGATGGAGCTCTTCCGCCAGGCTTTCGAATAGGAGCCGCCACCACCACCAGTATACCACCAACGCATCAGTATACCATCGACGCCCTGGAGAACATCTGGATATGGGCATGGATTACCAAAGCCTGAAATACTCTTTTTTGCATCATGGGCGAGAATGGGACGTTTAGAGGACTGCCATCTTGTTTTTAGATAGCTTTTCTTCAGATAGGTTATAAATTATGTTGTAATTTTAATATTTTGTATTGTTTTTACTGTTTTATTAGCTACATGCTGTTAGCCGCCCTGAGCCTTCAGGGAGGGCGGGATATAAATGTAAATAATAAATAAATAAATAAATAAGGTGGGAGCATAGAAAGCAGGGCTTGTGAGGCAGATCTTAACTGGTGGGTTGGACAACATGGGAGGAGGCAGTCCTTCAAGTACCCTGACAGCAAGCCATTTAAGGCTTTAAAGTCAGAGCCAGTTCTCTGAATTGTGCCCAGAAACCAATGGGCAGCCAGTGCATATCATTCAGCACTGGCTGTAATCAGAGCATGGATGTGGCCAGATTCCTCTTTTTGAGAAATGGTCATAGCTGGCTTATTAGCGGAAGCTGCCGAAAGGCTCTACATGCTAAAGTGGAGATCCAAATGTAGGCCATGATCTAGAAGGATCTTGTGCTCCCCCCTCTTCCACCAGTTCATTTTATTTATTTTACTTTACTTCATTTGCATGCTACTTTTCTCCCCAACAGGAGCTCAAAGTGGCTCACAGTCTCCCCTTCTCCATTGTATTCTCACAACAGTGCTGTGAGATAGTTCAGGCTGAAGGTGTGTGAACGACTCAGGGTCACACGGAAAGCTTCCATGGGAGAGTGGGGATTCAAGCCTGGGTCTCCAACACCAGTCACAAATGCCAGGTTATTTAAAACATTTGAATGAAGCCACAATAGATAAGCAACCAAATCATAACACAAAAAACTATGCAAAATGAACATCAACTGGAGACAATTGCGTTGTATTTCCCCCACAATATGAGTACACTGAGCCAAAGGTATTAATTCGGGCCCAGCTTTATAAAGCTCCATTAAAGGACAAATAAATCAATATAATGACGCAATTAACAGTTTACACTCTAGTGGAGTCAAGTATGCTGCTGGAATATTCCAAGACAGAATCAACAGCTACTCACGTCTTTTTCATCTGTATCTTCTCTGCATGGCGCTGTTTATGGTAAAGCTTGGCCTTCAAACCAATCATTTTCTTGGCTTTCTTTGAACGCTCATGAGCCTCACGGCCCTCTTTCTTTCTTTTTTTCTCATGGTAATCCAAGCGATAACCATAGCGCTTACGATGTAATTCTATGTATTCGTTCTGCGGCTGTTATGTCAACAAAGATTAGAAATATGTAGTGAGTGATATGAAGATAAGTAGCAGAACATCATTTTGTCTAAGGGCTATTTTTTGAAAGTTGAAATAAATCACAGACAACTATGACCTTCATACTTTGATTAAAATACATTAGCAGGTTCATGTCCTCAGTTAAATCAGCACACTTTCAGTTCAGAAAATGTTCAGTAAAAACAAACCTACCTTATTAATCAAAATGTAAGGCTAAATAATTTCACTGTTCTGGATTTATCAAGATCTGAAGCTAGCTAATATCAGAGACTCTCAGCATCAAAGATAATCAGCCTAGTTGCTAGTAGGAATGTATACTCAAAAGTATGCCTTACTGAGTTCAATAGGTCTTACATAAGATTCTGCATTAGTAGGTAGCCTAACGTATGTCTATTTACAATGATTTGTATTGCCTTCAACAAAAAGTTCTCAAAGAAGTTTACATAGCAAAATTAGATAACAACTAAATCATCTCCGTCCAAAAGATTTCACTACAATTCTTCTGCTTTCTTGGTCATGATGGTATTTGAGCGCAGTTGTCAAAAGACCCTTTAATAGTGGATTAATTACCTTCATATTATTAAAAGCTTCAATTACTCATTTCAATACACTGAGCTTCTATTAAAGGGACAGAACATTTTTCTCCAGGTCCACTGAGGCCCATGGCCATCAGCAGCTGCTGGAGGCCTGGGGAAGTGCAGTCCTATCTCCAATGCATTTGTGTAACTGCCTCGGTGAGCCTGTAGTGACCACAGAGGAAACTACCCCTCTCTCCTGTGGCAAAACATAAAGTATCACTGGACTCTAAATTTGTTCTACTGCTTCAGACCAACACAACTGACTACCAGCAAGATTATTCTGAGGCTGCTACAGTGCAATCTAATGTACAGTTACTCTGACTAAGCCCATTGCAATCAACGTTATGACATAAGTGTAACTGTACATAGGACTGTACTGTTAAAGTAATTACTATAGTTTTAGTGTAAACCTTGCAGTGTAGTATTTACAGTATCAGACTAGGGAGAATTCAAACTCGGGCAAATGATGTTCAAATTGCCATTCAGGTCAGGACACTCACTTAGTCTGGTCAGTTATTCTTTATTAGCCATGACTGTTACAAGGACAAAACAGTGCCAGCACTAAGTACACTGCTTTGAGCTCCATGGACGTAAGGTAGAAATAAAAATGTGCTAGATACACAAAGAACCCCTTGAGTCACGAAAGAACAAACTTTAACGTCTGTAGTCACACAAGTTAATCATGTCAACACGCAGCTGGCCTCCCTCCCAGCCCAAGTAATGCTGGCCACTGGTTCCCATGCCGAGGAAGGGAGGCTTTTAACACCTATCCCTCCATAGCAGGACCTCGAAGTCCCTCGAGCAGCTGCTGAGCACGAGCGAACAATTCCAGTTACAGACCCGACATTGACATCGACATCATCACCACCACCCCGCTTGCCTCCGCACTCACCATGTCGGCTAAGCACGAGGGAACCAACTACGTCTCGCGCTCGAGGTTTAGAACCCCCTCCGTAAAGGCCGCCGGTCTAGCGAGAAAAGGAACGTACTACTGCAAAATGGGCCCGAGTAACAACTGCTTCCGTTATCTCTCGTTCCGACTTCCTACAGAGGGGGGGGCAAGTGCTTCGGCGCCTTCAGCCATGAAGTTCTCCCTTAGCTAGAGTCCAGAGAAAATGTTTAAACACTGGAACTGTAAAGTAACAGCAGAAGTCCTTGGTACAAATGTCAGTTGTCGTTCACCTGTCGCCTTCCAAAACAGAGAAGGAAGGAAGGCAATAAAGGTTACACCCCCGACGGAAGTAGCATGTTTCTCATGCTGAGACTGTAAAGATACCGGAACTTGCTTTAATAGAAACCAAGGCCGCTTTTGGGTCTTCTTTGTGGCTCCTCCCAACTTCTGAGAAGGAAGTACCGGAGTGGATGGCTGAGCGCTTTTCACAGCTTGAAGAAGTCGATGTTCTCGCTGTTGTATAGTAATTTTGGAACAAAATAGGATGCGTTTTTAAATAAAACTTTTGCGTCTGCTTAAGTCGGCGCCTGGATCAATGGATGTTGGTGGTTGGCTTTAATGGGAATTATTCAGGCTGTTAATTTAAGTGCAGGCATTCTTGTATGACATTTGGTTATGTAGGCAAGATATCAATATGCTGCGAAACAAGAGAAAACTGTTACTGAGTGCCCTAAAAAGGGTGTACTTACACAGTCAGGTAAGTCTGTTCAGGTGGTTATTTTAGAAAGAGCTTTAATAATTTATTTATTTTAATATTTATTTTATTGGGCTTGTATCCCACCCTCCCTGCAAGCAGGCTCAGGGTGCATTCTATCAATGTTCATACAGTATACCAATAACAATTAAACCCATTTTAAAGCAATAAAATTAAAACAATACAATACAATAATTATAAAATACCGTGCGGATCTAATGAATAACTCAGTAGCAAAGATGAAAACTATAGAGTAGACCCCAGTCGGCTGTTTGAAATCCAGGACACTGATGGGAGGCTAGTTAAAGGAGGGGATGCCTGCTGCCCCATTAAAAGCCAGGCAGAAGAGCTCTGTTTTATAGGTCCTGTGGAATTGTAATAAATCATGCAGAGCCCTGATCTCATATGGGAGCTTATTCCACCAAGCAGGGGCCGGACCAAAAAGGCCCTAGTCAAGGCAAGTCAGAGGTCCCTGACACCAGGGACTATCAAAAGGCATTGATTTGTAGATCACAATGCTGTACAGAGCTTGTATGGAAAGAGGCAGTCCCGAAAATCTGTTGGCCCCTGGCTGTATAGGGCTATATAGGTAAGCACCTTTAAAGCCCTGTATGGTCAGGATATGATAATTGCTTGGATAATTAATACCTCGCATGTGAAATCGGTATTTTAATATGATTTTGCTTTGTGGAGGTAAATAAAATATAATAAGTTTCATGGGTTAGGATGAATCTGTGGGTAGTGGTTAGGCTATCTAAAATTAGTTCCTGTATCAGTCTAGGAAAGTTTATTTTAACTTTGAAACTGAATTTGCTATTTAAATTTACAGAATTTATTATTACAGGATAATGAAAATGTTTTCTGATTCTGATTGTTCTCCTTTCCTTCAAAGTGCACATATTGTCAAAAAGCAAGAACTCATTGTGTAAAGAAATTCAGAAGTCACTTATATCTCCAGAGGAATTACATTTCCCCACCAGGTAATTGTTTTTTGATACTCTGCAGCTTGCATAAAGATTTGCTGTACTATTGTAGAGAAAGTAATGAAAGACACTCCTAATACATGCTTCTGTATATTCTTGTTTAAGGATGCACTTGAAAACAAAGCCCTAGATTATTTTATTTATTTAGGTTATTTCTGTGCAGCCTCTTCAGAATCATGCTTGAGACAGCTTACAGTTAATATTATCACAATATTAAAAGCAAGCTATTAGAAACAAAACAACTGGTTTTGCAACTGGTAGTCATGAACGTGGAGCAGAAAATAATTAAATTGGTAAATATGTTTGACAGGTTCTTCCAGTTGCTTGTTTTTGTTTTGGTGTGATACTATTTCTTGAATTGAATTGGTGTTAAAATTCTATAGAAGTTGATAGCATTTTAGGATTGTTTAGAATTAATAATCAAGTATATTATTGAATATTTAAGACACATTTGTTCAGTCTACTGAGTGTAGTTATTTGGAAACCCCCCCACCATTAATCGCTATTTCTGATCTATGTATACAAGGACTGGTAATATGGGAAATATCTTGCAGTACAGAAGAAATCATTTCTTTCAGTAGTGGGCAACTATGCAAGAGGATTTTTCCCTGGGACCTATATTACAGAAACTCATGTTTCATTCATTTGAATTATTAGAGTTGTAAATTCTGGCTTTCTGTTAAACAGGTGAGGTGAAATCTTTACGCTCTGTTATCACTCCACCTGTGTCTAAGTAAGTATCATTTGTTTTCTTTGTGTAGAGTGTACTGATAGTTCTTTGGTTGTAAGATTGATACTGTTTGTAGTATGTACACATGAAGGAACACTAAGCAATATTTACAATAGTTTCAGACAAGTGTGTCTTAGCCTAAAATATGGTACTTCACACAATTGTTATAAACAAGTAATTTAAGAAATACTGAGTACTTTATATCATCAGTAGTAGGAACAATTCAGTTTAAAATGTGTAAAATAGCTGAATAGTCTTTGCTTTTCTCTTACAGAATCCGTAATATTGGTATCATGGCTCACATAGATGCAGGAAAAACAACTACCACTGAAAGGATGCTATACTATTCAGGATACATAAGAAGCCTTGGAGGTTAGTCATGGAATATTTTATTTTGTCATGTTTTACTGAAATAATTACCAAAATGTGAGTAAAATTTTAAGCTTTTTAAGATCCTAAATATATATCCTAGCTAAGATAGTCACCTCTTCACTTTTGCATGCAAGACACCATCCTGTTATTCAACATGACCATTTCATATCACCTATTTTGCTGTGTGGGGGTCCTTTGCAGTGGCTCTTGACTAGGGGGTTGTTTACTGTGGCTTTCCCATTGAGGCCTTTTTGCATTCCCTGGTATCAGGAATGGATATGGAGTATGGGCTGAGGGAATGATGCCTGAAGGCTCTGTTCTGGAGAATGCTTTTGTGATGTTTGTATTTTTCCTGCCCATGTATGTGCAGGTGATTGTATGTGCAGTAGGCTGCATTGGGCTCTGCATCATTATTAGTGATTCTCCTTTGACTTATGTTTTTAAAGTGCAGTCTTACTAGTGTTGAGAATAAGATGCTGAGTAAACTTGCCCTTCCATTCCCATGTTGTGATGCTCCAGCCTCTGTCTGCTTGAGGGTTGTGCTGTGCCATGAACAGTTCAGTTATATGCATGTGACTGGATTTTCCACATTCCTCACATTATTGCAAGGGATGAGTCCTGTAGCTGTGTTGGATCCTAACACCAGTGTGAGACCGGTTTATTGGCATCGTGTCCAGTTCACCCCACATTTTTACCTTAGCTAGTATCAGGGTCTTAGGCACTTTGTTACAGTGCTTTGTATCATTATGTGTTTTATTCTGTATGATAGAATAAATATTAAAGTTTTCTAACTAAACTAAAATGGTTATGATCTTCCTATTGCAGATGTTGATGATGGAGACACCGTAACAGATTTCATGGCACAGGAACGAGAGCGTGGCATCACCATTCAGTCGGCTGCCGTGACTTTTGATTGGGCGGGCCATAGAATAAACCTAATAGATACACCAGGTACATTATTTTGATCTTATAATTCTTGACCTTTTAAAAAGAGTGCGGCAAGGTAAAGGAAATAGTGGTGTTGAAAAAGACATTGAAAAAACCCTGCCAGAGAAAAAAGATGAGAACTTACGAGAAATTATAAGCGAAGCAATGGCCCCCTTAATCACAAACCTGAATTAATACAAGCAGATATTGATATGATTTACAGAACTTATTCAGAGTTTGTGGGGGGGAAATAATCTCCCAGGGGAAATTTTTGTAAAATTTGCAAAAAGATCAATAAGAGACTCAATACTTAAAGCATCTACAGCAACAACAGTTAACATTCAAGAAGAGGAGATAAAAATATTGAAAGCTGTCCCATTTGAAATACACAAAAAAAGGAAGCAGTACAGAAATATTACAGCATTCCTCCAAAAGAACAATCTCCAATACAGATGGATTTTTCCAGAAGGATTTATATTCAACTTTAAGGAGAAGAAGGAAAAGATTGACTCTCTATTAAAAGCAGAACTCTTTCTTAAACAGCAACAATCTTCAACCAAACAAAGAAATGGAGCAGAGGAAGAAAAGGCAATGGAAAAAACAGCGAACAACAGAAATCCAATACAGATAGTTCATCTTGTACAGCGACTTCCGTGTCTTTGGGTGAAATCTTTGACTCGGATTCGGATTTAGGAGATGTGGCCCCTAAAACTTTTTTTAAAAAAACAATTTATTAGGATATATTTAGACATGTTAACATAAACTTATATTCACCGTTACAATCCTAACCTATATCCTACCCCCCACCCTTTCCCCCTCATCTAGCTTCCAGCAGTGGTCAGACCTCCAGCCCCATACTTCAGTGTTCTATTTTCCCAAATCTACTTTTTCCACAGGTAACAGTTACTTAAAATACAAGTACCTAAGATAAAATTACACCAATTTTCTTTTTTTTTTTATAAAGATTTTATTAACTCCCCTAAAAAGGGGAGGTATTTCGCTTAAAAGAAAAAATGGGAAGGGTAGACAGTGGGAGAAAGAGAAAGCTGAGTGATATATAAACTGGTAAATTAAACTGTTAGTAATGTCCAATTAAACTTCTTGAGCTTCTTCT
>NW_015160847.1:443618-476897 GCF_001447785.1 Gekko japonicus | reverse complement strand
AAGTCCCTCCTAAATTACACCAATTTTCAGTAGTTGTCAAAACAAAACAGATTGTCTTTTACATCTCCGTTCTTTTCCAAATATTCTTTCAGGTCTTTCCAATCTTCAAAAAAATCTTCCGCCTCCATATCTTTCAGTTTTCATGTCATTTTGTCCATTTCTACTAAGAATAGTAGTTTTCTTATCCAGTCACTAACTTCCGGTACCTGGTCTTGTTTCCAATATTGGGCATATGTCATTCTTGCAGCAGTAATCATATACCACATTAGAGTTCTTTTCGCCATATTAACTTCTTCCATTTTTAATCCCAACAAAAGAATTTCTGGTTCTTTTTTAAATTTACACTTTGTAATTTTCTCCATTTTTGCATGAATCTCAGCCCAAAAGTTCTTGGCTTTTTCACAAGTCCACCACATGTGATAAAACGAGCCTTCACATTTTTTACATTTCCAACATTTACTAGACATATTTGTATTCATATTAGCAATCTTTTTAGGTGTCATATACCATCTGCCCCTAAAACTTTTAAAGTAAATCTCCCCTGGCAACAGAAGAAGAAAACCAAAGCTAAGAAGAAATCTAAGTGAAGATCTGAGATTACCTATGTTGACATTTAACTTACTTATATTCTCAACCAGATATGCTGTAATATAAAAAATGCCTTTATGTTCTTTCTTTTTGAACACCTATTAGATTTTAAAGAATTGAATGAAATTTCTAGCATGTAGACATATACTTAAAGCATTGATTAGCCTATCCAAGGTTCTTGTTACTCTCTTTGTAGTTTTAATTTTTGTAGGGCATATTCTTTGTAATGTGTAGGAAGAAAAACAATAAAAAGTATTTAATTTTTTTTAAAAGGAAAAACATACATGGGTTTAAACTAATAGATTTATGCTTAATCAATCAGTTTATTTCAGTTTATATGACCAAAGATCTCAAGCATTTTTAAAAACAAATTACAGATATACATCCATCAAGTAATAATACATTAAAATGTCTACGATTTTACAACCTATAAAATGAGTTATAAGAAGTTAGGTTTAAAACATTAGAAAGTAAAATAAGTGTGTAAAAAGACACTGCAAGTTAAAATTCAGCATTAAAATCTGGGTCAAAAGTTTAACAATTCTAAATCCAGGTAACCAGATGAAATGTCTCCAATATAACACAGTTATTTATTATTTATGTTTCAATGAGATTATAATTGCCAGGTATTTCGCAACTGAAGCAGTAATTTCAGGGTCAATGTCTACAGCGCCAACAAATAGGAGGTTACCTGTGGCTTCAATGGAGCATGGTATTTAGATAAATTGGATATATCCAATGAGACCTAAAAACTGACCATTAAGAACAAAATAAAAGGTGCGCCAGGGTCTCGATCGCTCCAGATTCACAAGCGCAAAGCCTGTCTAGGTAGGAAATTTGTGCAAATCATCCAGTTAATTATGCATTAGGCCTTATCCATTGGGAATTTAACCAATATGAACACTGTTCCGATGAATAGTAGTTGTACAAGAGGTGCAAGTCCTCCTTTGCCAGAATAAACTTGCTGTAATTAAAATGTCTATTTCATAATATAATGGTCTAAACCCATCAAGGATTGTTGTCAATTTTTGGATTAAATACTTGATTCATTTGTTAATGTAATGTTGCCCATCTAATATCATTAAGCTACTCCAATTATTTTGTCCTTCATTACTGTTCTCTGTAAACTGAATTTTAGGTCATGTGGACTTTACATTGGAAGTGGAACGGTCTCTGAGAGTACTGGATGGAGCAGTGGCTGTATTTGATGCCTCAGCTGGTGTGGAGGTAAAAATGAATTTGTAGCATGCATTGGCATAACATAGACTAGGCTTTGTTTTGTGTTAATCCTGTTTATATACCATGATAAGGTGGGGCATAAAACAAACCAATTTCTACCAATAAGTGTCTGCGGCATGTTGTGAGTTGCATATTTATGTGTAGCTAAAACATTATAATGGAAGAAAGAAATGGAAGTTTTTGGGACTGGTCAGTTATAAACAGTCATGAGTCAAAGGAGACCCTGTTTCTGAAGAGTGCTGGGCTGCATAGACACAGGAGGGAATGAGGGTCCAGAACAGCATCTTTTGTGTGGTTGCATAAGCATTGCATTGCCAGATCAAATTGTCTGTTAGGTCCGACACTGTCTCTTGCAGTAGCCAATGAAATGTATCTTGTGGCCATGAAGAAGATGGTCAATCCCTTATTGTCAGTGCCCAGTATCTTCTATTTAGAGGCGTAGGTGCACCCCTAAAATGGAGCTTTCGTGCAATTATTTTGATGGATTATGCTGAAAGATTGTGAGCTTTTCTGCTTCCTTTCAAAAGCCATGTAAGCTGTTGGCTGTTGCTGTGTCTTATGGTGGTCAGTTCCTCAAATTTTGGGTGTAGTAGTACTTTTTGTCTCTTATAAACTTAATGCTAATGCAAATTAATTTAATCAGTGACCCAAATGAAGTACTAGTGACAGATTTATTTAGTGCATTTAATATGTTGGTATTGTGCCTACCCCTTAACTGTCTTTTTAAAAAAATCAAAACTAAAATTATTTAGCCTTTTCCTAAAGGAACGGTGCTGTGGCGTCTTCATGTGCTTCTGTAGTTCTTTTAATGCATGTACCTATTCACTGAGGTCCTTATTGGGCTACAGTGGCTTGAGTCCGTGCTCCCTCCTGGTACCTGTATTGTAAGCTTTCTGCTCAGCGGCTCTGTCACTTCTGTATCTTGTGCTGTGCTTTAACACATTGTGAGCTGTGAATTTTTAGAAGGTATTAAGAGACAACAGATGCTAGTAAGCAAAAAGTATTGATATTCTCCATAGCCAGGATTTTTTTTCAGGGGGCACCAATTAAATCCCCGCCAGTTTGGTGTAGTGGTTAGGTGCGCGGACTCTAATCTGGGAGAACCGGGTTTGATTCCCCACTCCTCCACTTGCACCTGGCTGGATGGCCTTGGGCGAGCTGTAGCTCTGATAAGAGCTGCTCTTGAAAAAGAGCAGTTTCTGTCAGAGCTCTCTCAGCCCCACCTACTTCACAGGGTGTCTGTTGTGGGGAGGGGAAGGGAAAGGAGCTTGTAAGCCGCTCTGAGACACCTTTGGGTAGTGAAGGACAGGGTATAAATCCAATCTCCTCCCCTCCTCCTCCTCCTCCTCCTCCTCCTCCTCCCCCCCCCCGGGGCTTAGGTTGCCATGCCCGGGGCAGGGGATCACCTATCTTGCAAGCTGGCTGCAGCATGCAATCCCCACCGGAGCCTCCCCAAGCATTCATCTTGGCAGGGCTTGACTGGGGCCTTCAGCACTGCACAGCCTACCTGTCTCGCACCACGGGAGCGCCAGCACGAGGCAAGCAGGAGCTGCCTCTTTCCTCTCTTCATTCCTGTCAAGGGGGAGCCCACCCTGGACCTAGACTCTGGAGGAGGGCTGGCAGGAGCCCGCATGAAGAGGGTGAAGCATCAGTGCCATCATGCATGCTGGGTGGGCTGGCCAAGGCCGGCAGGAGCCCATGCGAAGAAGGTGGCTGGGCTCGCTGGTGGCAGCAGGGAAGCAGTGTCAGGGACGGGCCAGCAGCAATGGAGTAGGGGCGCCGCACATGCGATATGGGGTGCCACCCCATGTGCCCCACCACTGGCTACGGCTCTGCTTTCCATCTTTGTTTAGGCACAGTCCCTGACAGTGTGGAGACAAGCAGACAAGCACCACATACCACGGATTTGTTTTTTGAACAAGATGGACAAAACTGGAGCCAGGTATGAAGACAGCTATTTTTTTCAGGGCCCAGTGATACAAGCAAAAGCTAATACATTGTATAATATGGGCATAATAGTTTATTACAGAATATGATTTAGTGGCTGCTGAAAAATTTGTTTAAATTTAAAATTAGGCTTTTAAAATCGAGCTTGCAAATAGCAGCTCTCCTGGATGTTTGATATATAAATAAGAGTTGCCTCCAGGCACCCACGGCCTAATAACTTGATAGAAATCTTTAGGGTCATTCATGTGTTTTTCTTTAATCTTAACTTAACTAACAATGTGTACAGTTTACGGTTTACTTAGTTTTTTTATTGATATATCTGAAGACTCGTATAGTTCAATGAACAGGAACTTGTTTATGAATGGGTTGCCAGGGGAATCATGGCCACACTGTTGTTCATGTTCCTTCTCTCTCTTTCTCTAGTTTCCTATGTCTCTGTATCCATTTGGCTTTGGGGGGAGGGGAGGAGATGACAAGGGGTAATCAGGCAAGTACTTTTCTCACTAATAGAGGAAACATTTGTTTTAGTTTCAGTTATGCTGTTGAGAGCATTGAACAGAAGCTGAAGACCAAGCCTTTGGTTTTACAGGTTGTGTAAGAAGCATTAACATTAAAATAATTATTGCACTGTTCAACTAATCTGGGTGTTTTCTTCAGGCTATTGTACTTACCGTCTTTTTTTTTAACAAAACCCCCTGTATGTAGTTGCCAATTGGAGAGGCCAAGTCCTTTAGTGGAATAGTTGATGTTGTGACCAAGGAACAAGTTATTTGGAAGTCTGCAGCTGGATTGGATGATGGAAAGAACTTTGAGCGGAAACCCTTGAAAGAAGCAGATAGTCCTGACCTGTTAAAGGATACCATTGATGCGAGAACAGCCTTAATAGAACAAGTAAAGTTCTAAAGTAAATATGTGACGCGTTTGTATGGTGCATTAAAATGCTCTGCTTTTATATGCTAACTTCAAAGACAATGAGGTGCTTTATAATGAATGCTGATAAATATAACCCATTGTCAAATACAAATTGACAGTGACATAAAGTCCGGTAAGATATCTTAGTTTTAGTCTTCAGTTTTCCATTGCAAAATGCAAAGGTTAAGGCACCACAGTATCACCAATAAATCTAATGCTTTTTCTGTCTGATTCCTGTTGTTCAAACCAAGCTTCTATCACTCCCTTTGTTAGGTACCACTGAGGGCAGTTCAGTGGCGTTATTTTTCCTCTGTGGTGTATGCCCATCTCTACAATGTGTGTGAAAACCTGACATCCATTGTATCTGTGTCTCATGAAAATGCACTTTCATTTTGTTAAATGATACTTGCTTTGGGTTTAGCTTAAATCCAAACCCGTAGAAGTATTAAACATTGATCTCAAAACAGGGTGTGTCAGATATCACTTGGAAGCCAAAATTGCGGACTCAGTACACAGAATGCAACAGACAGGCATAGCTGCACACACGAGATAACGTGAAAACATGGTCACCGATACTACAATATCTGGCAAGGGAAGGAATTCTACCAAGTAACACAGCATATCATGAGTGGTTACACTTGTGAGACACATGAAGTTACAGGATGTGCCACAGGATCATACCCCGCACCTACACAGTGAATAGCACCTACAATAAGTATTATTAACAACTAACCAATAGAAACATACTATCAACTGTTAACATTAAGAAACTATGTTCAACGAATAGCAAATGTAACATGTATTAAACTGGAGATACTCTGTTTGTAATATACCAATAAAAATTAAATAAAAAAAAAAAGATATCCCTTGGAACTAAATTTCTAAGCTCTGTAAGCAGTGCTGCAAAAATAAACTTATTCTAATACACAGTATAAACTAAAGTGGGAAGATAGCTGTGCATCAAACATAAAGCTGGTTTCTGTAGTGGTTAAATGGAGATTTTTTGCTTGGTGCGAGTGGTATTGGCTCAGTGACCATCTTACTAAAGAACCTGCTGGTGCAAAATCGTGTACTTAAGTGGTGGACTTCTTGAGCAGTGTTGCTGTCTTTGGGGAATGGCTACCAGTGTTTGACCGGTGAACTATTGTGGTGTGTACTGTTGCTGTAGTTTCACATATCTGCAAGTCTCTTGTTTAAGATGAATCATTCTATCTGATCGAAGTTATTCTAAGATGACTTAAAAATGAAATTGCATTTTAGCTAGCAGTTGTGGGAGTTCATGTTTTCACTTAGTAACATATTCTTGAAGTGGTAGTTGGAGATATTTATAAAGCCTTTTTCACTTGCTGATCTGTTAACAGACATTTTGGGCCTTCCTTTTTCTTTCTCCTACAAGATCGCAGATCTGGATGATGAATTTGCTGAACTGGTCCTTGGGGAATTCAGTGAGAATTTTGATTCATTGCCAGCCGATAAGGTATGTGGCTTGGGTAGTTCATTACATGGATATTGCAGAATCATATTTTTGTTGTTGTTAGTAGAGTACTTTACAATGTCTATTGCCCATCTTTTGGTTATATGAATGTTCAGGACCGTTAGGAAAAATATGTATAGAATCTAAATGCATTAAAATATCACATAGTAATAATAAACACCTACAGACAGTAGAAAGACTTTTAAAATGAGTCTAGGAAAAAATGTAGAAAACAGCCTTGTCTTTGCAAGTAAGATTCTGAGGAGACATGTTTACGGTTTGCCCCATTAAGTGCTTAATTGAATAATGAGTAGATCTCTGTCAAAAATCTCTGTCAAAAATATGAATGTTCTTGGTCTTCTGCAGTTACGTTCTGCTGTACGAAGAGTAACCCTGGCTCACAAAGCAGTTCCTGTGTTTTGTGGGAGTGCGTTGAAAAATAAAGGGGTTCAACCATTGTTGGATGCCATCACCATGTACTTGCCTGCTCCAAATGAGCGCAATTATGAATTTTTGTGAGTATAAAATGGCATATCTTGATAACAGATTCATTTCATATCTTTTCTTAACATCTTACTGGGAAGCATGAGTAACTTGTAGATTGGGCATGAGAGGAGGGGGAGGAATGATTAGATGTTTACAGAGGTGGCTTGAGTGCAGTACACATAAGGCTCTGATGATCAAGTTGGAGGAAGGTAAGGGGGTCTCCCTTTAAGTCCTGTGCTGATCTCCCTCTGAGAAGAAGAAAAGTTGGTTTTTATACCCCGCTTTTCTCTCCCTAAGGAGTCTCAAAGCAGTTTACAATCACCTTCCCTTCTCCTCCCCACAACTGGCACTTTGTGAGGGTGGTGAGGCTGAGGGAGTTCTGAGAGAACTGTGACAGCCCAAGGTCACCTGGCAGGGCTCATGTAGAGGAGTGGGGAATCATACCTGGTTCTCCATCTTAAGAGTCCGTGGCTCTTAACCACTACACCACACTGACTCTCTGAGGTGGGAGGCAGAGATCGTTCCTCTAGTTTTAATTGCTATTCATCAATTTCATTGTTTCAACCTAACCAGATGAATACCAATTAATATGCATTCACATTTCCTGTTCATTTTAGCTTTGGAATAATCAATAAAGATAGCGTTCTGAACAGTTTTGCCTTATGTACAATTACTTCTCTAATTTTGTTTTTCAGGCAATGGTATAGGGATGACTTGTGCGCTTTAGCATTTAAAGTTATCCATGACAAACAGCGTGGGCCATTGGTATTTGTGCGCATTTACTCAGGCACAATGAAGCCTCAGTCGGCTGTCTACAATATTAACAAAGACTGCACGTGAGTAAACAGAGTGAGGGAGGATTGGGGAGCTTCAATATTCACGTCTAACCTGTGTCTTCCATTGCAGAGAGAGAATGAGCCGCCTGATGCTACCTTTTGCCGATCAGCAAATAGAGATCTCTTCACTAACAGCTGGCAACATTGCCCTGACTGTCGGGTTGAAACAGGTGACAGAAAAAAATGTGAATCCTTAACTGTTGGTTTGTAAAGGATTGCATGGAAAGCATTAATGTGGGGGGAGATGACTGATGTTTTGCTGATCATACTTGTCTAACATACCGTATTTTTCGGACCATAAGACGCACCTGACCATAAGACGCACCTAGTTTTTAGAGGAGGAAAACAGGGGAAAAAATATTCTGACCCCTGGGGCTGTCATTCCGGTTCCTGAACACTCCTGGCGCTGGATGGGCTCTTTTTCCCCACATTCGCTCTATAAGACGCACACACTTTTCCAGCCACTTTTTTGGGGTGAAAAAGTGAGTCTTATGGTCCAAAAAATACGGTAATTTCTCCTAGTGTTAAATAGTGTTAAAATGGGTGTATCCAGTAATTTTCCTGCTTTTTACAGTATATGTATTTCATTAGATCAATTTGAAAATCCTTTTGTCTGTTTCTCTAGTTACACCTACAAGGAATACAGATTATTTTTTTGTGTGGAAGGTGGTTTTATTTTTGTTTCCTCTTTATTTTTAAATATGACCCTTTACGCTGGCATCAAATACTATTAGAAAAAAATGGCATAACAAAACAAAAAAAAATATTTCTAATTACTGTCATTCCAGATTGACTTGCTTTTTAAGTACAAAGGGACAGCCTTCACTAATTGGTCAGTTTGCAGTGCTGTGGAATGATAAACACCAATTATATGTTGACAATAGAGGATGCACTTTTCTGTTGGCTTGCATTAGAGTGCCACTGGAGACACCATTGTTTTATCAAAGGCTTCTGCGATGGCTGCAGCCCAGAAAGCTGAGAAAGATGTGAGGTCAGACTGTGGTCAAACCTGTGGAGTAGAGAACCTTCTCTTGGCAGGCGTTGAGGTCCCAGAGCCAGTCTTCTTTTGTACAATCGAGCCTCCATCCATGGCCAGACAACCAGGTATAATGCAATTGCTAAAGCAGCCGATACGGTTCTGTGCGCCCAGTCCCGAGGAAGTCCAGGTTTTCAGTGGAGTTTCTCAATAATGCACCATGAAAACTGTAAATGCCCAGCATTCTCATCTGGAGCCTTTCTCCCACGGCGAAATGAGTGTGTTTTTCCAGTTCAGAGAAGTGTTTAAACTCTAGCCTGAAAGAGAATGGTTTGGATTCTGTGGATCGGATCCAGTGATCACCTGTAGCTCTAACAAAAGGGTGCTTTGGACTTGAACAGCCACCTTCTGCAACACATGACAATGGTCCTTGTATTAAGGGGAGTAGCAAAAATAGTAACATGTCATGCTGTTCAAAGTGGTGGTGGGAGCCATTTGTGCCATTGGGAAAAGAAAAAAAAACATTTAGCTCTTTCAGTCCTGGCTAGATTGGTCTTCTTGACTGTTCAAACTCGTTGCCTTCCCTTTCATTGCAGGACTTTGGTCTTCATCTTTGGTTTGGAAGCAGATACTTCTAATGTTATAGAAATAACTAGTACATTCTAAAAAGGTTCTTTAGCAGTAGTAGTGCCCAGCATAGCTTGTACTAGCCCAGGTAATGCAGCATCACTGCTTGCAAGTGTTTGCTAGTATTAACCCTGTTTTTTTGTCATTGCCATCTTATTTGGGAAGGGGAAGAAATAATAACTGACATGGCATCCTTTATTTGAGATCGATTTCTCCCACTCCTGGGAAGACTAGTTAGATTAATAGCAAAGTCTGCTACTTTCACATATACTGAACAATGCACATTCAGTCCACTTTAGCAATCATTAGCAAGTGAATTTTGCCATTCACCCAGTAAAATCCAGTGGCAAAGTACATTGAACATGGATTGAAAGTGCCTTTATTCAGTGTGTGTGAAAGCTAAAATCAAATGTAGTATTTATATCTAATATAGTTTGATGTTTTACTTCAGATCTGGACAATGCCTTGGCTTGCCTGCAACGTGAGGATCCCAGTTTGAAAGTCAAGATAGATGCTGATACTGGACAAGTAAGATGCATCAGTACAATTCTCTCCATATTTTTATGTCCCTGTTTCATTGTGGTGTTTTAAGAAAAAAGATATAAATCAACCCTATTGCAACAACCATTACAGTTTCTTAGGCTGTATCTATATTATGGACTTGGTTGTACTGCAGTTGCATTCCTTCAGGAGGTTCTGGGAATTGTGATTTTCTCAAGGATTACAGATTTCTAATAGCATTCTTAGCATTCTTACAAAGCGATGACACCATTTGTGTGGGGAGCCATAGTGTAGGTTGAAAACCATTTTGCCTTTTAATGTGTCCTTAGACATATCTGTTTGTTTAGTAGAATAACACTGAAAGATAATGGAAAAAATAGAAAAAGCAATTATTATATATCAAACAGAGAAGATAAGAATACTGCACCTTCATTTTTCTGTGATTTTTCACCTGTTAGGTACACACACCTTGTTCCATTACCAGTTTATTTGTTCCAAAAGTAGTTGAGCTGTGGCAAAGAGGGGTGAAGTCACCTGAATGCTGCCTGTGTAAAGACGAGTACTGCCAGATTCCTTGACTTGATCATGTTCTGTAAATACATTTAAACTGCTCATTTTACTTGCATTGGATTATGAAATAACAAGCAGGGGACTTAGGGGATTTGTAGGAGGCATCCCATAGCCCCCAGTATCTTCTTCCCACACTTTTTCCTTCCCCGGCACAGCTCCCATAGCTTTTCCCCTCTTCCTGTTTGCTTCTCTGCTTCCTTGTCCACCAGCCAACCTACCTCTTCTGTTCTTCTGTTTTCAGCTTTTCCTTCCTTCCCTCTCCCTTGAAACCTCTCCCTGGGAAAAGTCTGGCCAAGCTGAGCAGTGGCTGCTGGTGCCAGATTTTTCTGCAAACCTGGGACTTCAGGTTTGTAGACACTGCCCTATCTAGCCCTAGCTCCATTTTGCAGATCTATTAATTATATCCTGTATGACATGGGTTAGAATCAGGTACATAATGTTATTTTGCTTGGATTCTGTTATAGATATTTAGGATGCTAGGCTGGCAACAACCAGGGCCAGGACCTTCTCGGTGGTGGCTCCATCCTGGTGGAATGAGCTCCTGGAAGAGATTAGGGCCCTGCAGGACCTTGTACAGTTCCGCAGGGCCTGCAAGACGGAGCTCTTCCACCAGGCATTTGACTAAGGAGCCACATCATGCACCAAGGAGTGTCCTTGTGCCCTGGCTTTACCATCTTCGCTTTACCATCTCGCAGCCCATGTCCTGGCCTTAGCCTGTACCCACTGTACAACAAAGTGACCAAACTGAGCTGGTGTGTATGGGAATTATATGGTCACCTAAGACATATTATAAACAATGTGCTCCCGTTCTCTTGATGTTCCAGCATTTTAATTGTATTTTAAATGATAGGTATTTTATGCTTATGATTATATATTATGATAGGTTTTAATTATATTTTTATGGAAAATCTGTAAGCCACCCTAAGCCCGCCTTCGGTGGGGAGGTCGGGGTATAAATTAAATAAATAGTAACTTTTGACTCCAAGGTCAGTTTCCACCACAAGGTGGAGAAGTCCCTAAATTTTAGCAACCTTTAATACTTGTATCTCTGTATAGGCTTTGCAAATTGAAAATTGCCAGCTGTACTCTGTAACATTTAACTTCAGGACTTCAAATAAATATAAATGTTTGAGTTTAGGCCTCAGAAGTTACTTTAGACTGAGTTAGGCCATCTGGGTTAATGCTGTTTACTCTAACTGGTAATGGCTTTGCAGCATTTTAGCCAGAGATCTTTCCTAGTAGGGCTCCTGAACTGGAGATTTGGGCACTGAACCTGAGATCTTCTGAATGCAAAACATCAGGTTGGATCCAGTCACCTTTCCCACTTAATCTCACCTGATTTGTATTCGTATTACACCCCTCATCCCACAGAGCTTGTACACATGGGGGTCCCATGTTTCTCAGTATAGCACTTTTGAATGGTCAAAGGATATCTCCTTCCTTTTTCACCGGCAGAAAAACTGGATGGATTTTGATCCACAGTGCTCTAGCTATTCCCCCATGTATTTGCATTTGAATACATGTTTAACAAATTTTGAAAGATGCTCCCAGCTGTTGAAGTAAATTAATGGTGCTGTTCCAGTATGGATTGAAACGGCTGTCAAATGCTGGTGGCTTACCACTGTATTGCAATTATCTGATTCAGATCTATTTCTATTCAGTTCTTTCTTTTAGAAGTGAACATATTGGAGTATCTGTAAAAACTAATCCACTGCTTCTGATGTTTCTGTTCAGTTAAGGATGCTTTCATATTGTGTTCGCATTTTTTGGCAGACGATCCTTTGTGGCATGGGAGAGCTGCACATTGAGGTCATTCATGACCGAATCAAACGTGAATACGGACTTGAGACCTACCTTGGACCTCTTCAGGTAGCTTACAGAGAAACCATTCAAAACACAGTCCAAGCTACTGGTAAGAAATCTAAAATCCCAAATCTGCAGCTGAACTATTGGAAGAATGGCTGTTAAAGTTTTTCAAGTTAGCTTTCTGAATCAGGATGTTTTGTGCATTCTTGGTATTAAATGAATTATCACAGATATGCTGGACAGAATTATAGGAGAAAAACGACACCAAGTGACTGTTGAATTACACCTGAGACCCTGGGATGGAGAATGGTCAGCAACAGCACCAATCATTGAGTATGCCGAAAACACCTGCAATTTGCTTCAGCCAGAACTTCGTGAAGCTGTAGAGAATGGAATTCATGCCTCGTATCTTCAAGGTAAAAGCCACTTCAGTTTTTGATGTTCAATAGAATAGAAATGCATACAGTGTGGTTGTAGTGGTTTTTTTGTATAAAGATTTTATTGACTCCCCTAAAAAGGGGAGGAGTTTCGCTTAAAAAGAAAGATAAGGAGGGTATATAGTGGGAGGAAGAGAAAGCTGAGTGATGTATTAACTGTTAGATTAAACTGTTAGTAATGTCCAATCATCAAAGGCTTCTTCTGCGTGTTGTCAAACATCTTTTTTCCATTCCAGTTACTTTCTATGTTAATTTGTTAGTAATGTTCCTTTGAATTTCTGTTAAAAAGTCTCTTCAGGGCACATTCAGAACCGCTTCTTTAACGCGCTGGTTACTTTTCCCCTCTCAGTGACGGGAGGGGCTTCCTCTGTTTTTCTCTTGCCTCCGGCTTCTTTCCCTCCTCCTTCGGGTCGCTGTTAACTCTTTCAGTTCCTGTGCTGTAAGCCGTCTTCCTTTCATGCCATGCCCGGAGATCTCCAGCTTTGAGAATGGTATTAATTTCAATTTCGCTTTTATCCGCTCCCAATCTCTTCGCTGGATTCTCCTCTTCAATTGTTGACTTTTATAAGCGCTCATGAGGCACTTTTCGCTGTCACAATTCAAGCTTTTCTTTTCCTTCACAATCCCCGTTGGATTCATAGCCATACACAGTCCAAATATTAAACAGCCGGCACTCACGTTGACACAAACGCCCAGACGGAAGTCCCTCCCTTCTCCGCTTGTCTTTACCCAGCTCCGACATCTTGTTTTTTATTTTTAGTAAAGTTTTTAAAATGCGCTCCAGGGAAACAAAACCTCTTGCTTATTTTCAAGTACATCAAAGGAAAACATCACTATTCGCTCAGTCCATTCCCCCCCTCTTTTCTTTTTTTTCTTTCTCGCTTATAGAGGATTAATCTCCTCATTTTCCGCTGAAGGGGGGGGGGAAAAGGTTCTTAGTTCATTTTCTCTGTATTTTGACAACTCACAGTTACGCCAGTCTTTTCTTTTCCATTTTTTTCGGATATTCGCTTCATCACTCGGTGACGCCCGGTGGTTCCGCTAAACCCCGTAGAACGGGGTCGCTCACGCAGCAAGGTCCAAAGGGGCAGGGCATGGCGAGAGTCTCAATCTCCGATCTTTCGACCGAAAGAGAGACTCCCCCCTGGAACGCCCTAAAGCGCCCCGGATCCGAGCTCCTCTCATCTGAGGGGCTCGTTCGGGTCTCCGCTTGCGCGGATTCCCTCCTCCACCGCGGGCGGGCAAGGCGCCCTCGGGAGCGACCCGAGGATGCGTCTGCCTTTCGCGGGAGCCAGACCGGAAGCCCCAGTGTGGTTGTAGTGGTTTGTATTGGACTGGGATAAGGGAAAACCGAGGATTGAATCCACATTCTGCCATGGAAGCTTGCTAGGTGACTACAGGCCAGTCACACACTCTTGGCCTAACCTACCTCATAGGGTTACTGTGAGGATAAAATGGAGGCGGGAAAAATGATGTAAGCCATTTTGCGTCCCCATTGAGGGAAAAAGGCGAGCTATAATGAAGAGAAAATAAAATGGATCTAATGCTATGATGAATAAGCGATATTTTAATATGATACGAAGGAAGTTGTGAAGATTTTTTTGGCAGTATGTCATGCATGCCCATACCCAATGATAAATGTAATTCTTGAAAATGTATTTAATGATTTCGTAGAGCAGTAATGGGAGTGCCTTAGTGGGCAGGACTGTAGATTTGGGGATGTGTATTTTGTTAACAACCTTTCCTCCCATCCTTATTTTGAAAGGTTTGCTTATAATACCCCCCCCCCAATTGAGAGAATTCCTAAATGCACAATACATTTTTAAAATAAATAGAAAACTGCTGTCTCGCTGCTTGTTTAATACATCATGCCCATGGTTATCTCCTGTTCTTCAGTTTCTCAGGGGCAGAAGGTTTCCAGATGCTGGTTGGATGGGGTCAGATGCACCTCACTGATACAAACTAGAATGTATTAATTCCCCCCATGTTTAAGTAAGGCCAGTGTAGTGTGAAGTATGTGAACACTATGTACCACCTTCAAGTTCAACTGACACTTGGGTAGAGACAGAATCTGAAAATTCCCTTAAATCACCACATGCATTACAGTAATTATCTCCTTTGCTTGTTGGTGCTAGACAATAAATTTAATAAGAACATAAGTAGAGCCATGCTGGATCAGATCAAAGGCCCATCTAGTTTGGCATTCTGTCCACTCAGTGGCTGACTAGCCCACAAAGAGGAAGAGTGCAAGAGCATTATCTTGCCTGTGCTTCCCAGCAACCAATTTTTTAAATAGTTTTTATTATTTTAAACAAACATACATATCTAAATGCCAATTTCCCCACCATATGGTCGTCTAATATTTTTGCAAATCTATATTTTGCAATCAAAATTTTTAACAATCTTATTCTATAAGTCTAGCTATGAATATATTTTAAGATTACATAATCACAACAGTCTATAATTTTTGCTTCTCAATTAATGACAAATTCTCTTTTGCTTAAACATTCTACAATAGTCTAAAATTATCTATTAACTAAATTTATACCATTCTCCAGATACATGATCACAAACTTTTCTCATTCTAATTATACTAATTATTTTGACGTCAATAAAGGTAAATTCTCTAGCCTGTCTCTTGTCTCAAACTACATTCTTAATATCAACTTTATATTCTTAATGTCAGTTTCGCTTATAGATTTTAATCCTTGTATGCTGTAGTTTTGTGAATATATGGAAAAAACAAAAAAATTCAATTATAGCCAATGTTAAACAGTTACATATACAGAGAAGCTCCTGGCCCACTTTAATCAATTACACTTGAAACAAAGGTTCCCTAAACCCATCTCATTTATAGAGCTTAAGTCTTTTCTTCTTTTTGTAATTTCTTGTTTTCAATAAAGTCTTGGTTCTGTGCCTTTTCCCCTTACAAGTAGAGAGGATTTATTTTAGTGCTTGCTATCTATATTCAGATTTTAGGGTAGTTAAGGATTCCACAGACTCTGTTCCACCTTCTCTCTGGCATATTTTTCCCTTTATCACTTTGAGGATTCCAGAGGTTTGCAGACTTTTTGTCGATCTGTTATTCTTAGTGTAGGTTAAATTAAGTTGAATGTAGTGCTGCTCTGCATCTTGTCCAGTTTCTTGTAGGGGCTCCTCTCTGTAAGTTAAATCTGCTTGATTGCAGTGTTGTTCTAAAATTTGTCCATTTTGGTATTTAAGTTCCTTTTCTCTGTATGCTAGATCCACTTGAGTGCTGTGTTCTGCTTCTTGCGCTGTTTGATCCTGGGATTCCTTTTTGTTGCTTGTAGTCTATTTTGGTGTAACACTTGGCTTAAATGCCTCGTTGGCACCCTGGATAACTGCATCAAAAATTAAAGTCTGAAGCTCCTCCCATGACAACTGTAGCAGGCTGGTTTCTGTAGAACTGTCTATGCACTGTATGTCCTGGTCATCCATTTTAATGCAACAGCAAAAATCCCAGCTCAGCCTAACAACACTCAAAAGCACTGCAGATTATTTGCCCATAGAGTCTTTCAGGCTGACCGTATTTACCAGTTAGTGTCTCTCATAGAAGTGTTAACAACCAAGAATCCTTTCACACAGATAACGTTCTTTGCAGCTCTAGACAAAATAGACTCCTCCATTCTCAGCAATGAAGCGTGATGTCATAAAAAATCACCACAAGAGTAAGGAATTTAACTCTAGAACTATCTTTCTTTCTTTCTCCAATAAAAACTTTATAGTCCTTTTGTAGAAGTTCAAACAATAGACCCTCTTTGCCCTAGCATATATTCAAATCGGCTTTCTTTACATAAATTGTCCCAGCCGCTCCACGAAGAAAGGAAGGGGGAATTTCACCCTTCCTTTCCGTGTCTTTTAAAGATTTTACAGGGGCTTTGCCAAGAGGTCATCAGTTTCTTCAGTGTTGCTTTATAGGTACTTACAGTGGATTTTTTCATCGATGTTACTGATGAGGCTCAATATAACTCTCTTAATTCTGGGGCGTTCACAGCTGGTGCAGTCATGGCTGCCATCCCTGCTCTGCTTCGTTGCTTGCTTCTGGGATGATCCAGGGTATCAACCTGCTTGTTGCTTCAAGCGGGGGCCCCCAATCAAGTCCCTTGCACCAGACCTCCCTCCAGGAGGTCCAGTGGAGCTCGGGACCCCCCAAGAACTCCTCTAAAACAATGAAGAGCCAGCAGTACTCAGGAGCTATTCCTGGTGCCCACTGTGTTGCTGCGCTGCAGCCCCGCACTCCCCCAGCAACCAATTTAAAGAGGCATACTACCTCTGATACGTGAGGGAGTAGATAGCCATTGATAACCCTGTGCTCTATGAATTTGTCCACTCTCCTTAATTTTTGATAAAATTGATGACTGATGTTACGTCACGATTCAAATGTGTATTTCATTGTTGAAAAACAATAGGAATAGATTTGTGTAAGGGACTGGACCAGACTAACGACTTTCCCCAAGGGATACTGCTGTTTCCACTCTTTGTAAATCATGCTGTAGCTATGAGAATATAGTGTGTATGTGTTCAAGTATGGGTACACCCTGCAAGACATTTGAACATTTGATACTGCCTTGCATCCCAAAATAAATTACCTGCGACATCAACTGTAACATCAATATAGCTTACAATAGCACACTGTCCATTGTAAATAACATTAAATAGCAGTCAAATGCTAATACAGAAGATTAAAAAATGTTGTCTTCATGGCTCAATATGAGATGCTAATGCGGTGTTTGAACTTTATGTGTGTAGGACCACTTCTGGGATTTCCAGTTCAAGACGTAGTTGTGATGGTGCATGCAGTGGATGCAAATGCTGATACCTCCCCCACAATGGTTTCTGCTTGTGTTTCTCGGTGCATGCAAAAGGTATAAAGGAAGTACAGTGGATTTGTCTAGAACATTTTAGTTTTGTCCATTTTGTTGGCAGGGGTAACCCTTGATTGGTACAGGGCTTGGCCTCTTCTGGATCATTGTCTTTAAGATTTTTTTAAAATTCAGTATCCTTTTTTCTTAACTAATTTTCCTTTACTGTGGTCGATACTACATTTAGTTACTTAATGTACTTTCCTATAGAATGTGACTGTTCTGTTTTGCATAGCAAGCAAAGGTATTATGAACTCATAGAGGATGTGTTATGTATCGTTACAATTTAGTTATGTTGATGTTTGTGCAGAAGAAGTGAATGTTGCCTTTTTTTTCAGGCTCTGAAAAAAGCTGATAAGCAAGTGCTGGAGCCTCTCATGAACCTGGAAATAACAGTGGATGAGAGTCATCTTGGCGCAGTGCTTGGGGACCTGGCACAAAGAAGAGGCAGCATTCAAGAAATCCAGAGTCGTCAAGATAGCAAAGTCATGATTGCTTCAGTTCCACTAGCAGAAATGATGGTATGTGTGGGCATGCACACACAAGCTGGCCAAAACAAACACTAAAAGTGTAGCTCTAAGTGCCTGTTAAAACACTTGCTCCAGGGCATATTTTTGCACCTTTCCTGCATGAAACGGGGTCTGCCTAACTTATAGACATGAAATTAGCTTAACTAGCTTTTGCAAGGGTGTATGTGAACTATAATGTTTTTGGGAGAGGTACTGAGAGTTCTTTTTCATTACAATATATACTAGGAAACCCTTCTTGAACATCTGGGAAGCACCTCTCTGCTTCATGACTTGATTTGAGAAGCTTCATTGAGGAAGGAGTTCTTTGTTTTGTTTCATGAGCAGAAAGACAGTTTGCATAGGGACCGTTATGCTAACAGGCTTGACCATGTTGCTGTTTTCTCCTCTTCCCTGAACTTGAGACAGGGGAGGGTTTTATGGAAGGCACCTGTCAATAGCAAGAAGATGCCTAATATGGAGCTATGAAACATTTAGCTCTGGATCTTCTGTGAAAGTGACTCTCCACAGGCTCAAGCAGAAGGTCTTTCCCAATACTGCCTGCCAGAGATCCTAGGGATTGAAGCTGAGATTGCATGCAAAGTATTTTTTCAGTCAGAGCTCCTAATTTCCCAGCCTTTAAGTGGAGCTGCTGGGATAAACCTGGCCTAAGCTCTGCTACTGTACTGTGGTGCCTCCCTTTAAACATTACTTTGGAGATTCTAGTAGTCTGCATTTTTTCATATTTACAATTGAGTTTAATGTGACATCATGTTTAAAGTAGGTACATTAGTATGGGAGTTGTATTATAGTGTTGCTAGTGATAGTTTCTTCCCAAACTAGCCATCTATAGCAAACTGCTTAAGTGTGTTTGCAGCTTTGTCACTAATATATGCTTTCGTTTGTCCTAGGGATATTCAACAGTTTTGCGCACTTTAACATCTGGCTCTGGGACATTCACTCTGGAACTGGCAAGCTATCAAGCAATGAGCCCACATGAGCAAACTGCTCTGGTGAACAAGAGGACTGGACTGATATAATGTGAAAGCTGAATAAACTTGAGGTCTGATGATCTGCCACAGTCAAAAGTATGTGGCCGTAACTGTACCGGCATGTATTCAGTGGTCTTAAAGTGTGAAGACAAAACAAACATGAATTGGCATTTTTACAAGAGGTATCGGAAAATGCAAACATGTGTTTGTACATTACTTAGGGCCAGTTTAAAGCATGAGGCTACAAGACAAAGAGCTGCTCCATACAACTTTGCAGGGTTTAAACTGTGTTGCTAAGTGTGGTTGGGCTGTGCACCAGATAACCCTTGCAGATTTGTACTACCGTCCCTGCTAAATAAACATGTGTAAGTTGCCCTGCATGAGTTGCAGCAGAGTTTAAATGAGATCATGAGTCTTACAAAGTCACATGGTAAAGTTCTTTGGTTTTGCCAGCCTCATACTTCAATCAGACCTTACAAAGTTTTATGTGGTAGGGTTGAAGAGAAGTGCTATTATCTCTTTAACTGCTAAATAATTTACCCTGATTATTTCATGTCATCCTTCTACCATCTGAATGTAAGCCAGTACTTATCTTACCTTTTCTACAGGAAACCATATCCACTGATTGGTCTAGTGGTTAAGAGTGCGGACTGTAATCTGGGAGAACCGGGTTTGATTTCTCACTTCTCCACATGTAGCTGCTGATGTGAGCTTGGGTCAGTTGCAAGTTCTCTTAGAGCTGTTCTCGAAAGAGCTCTCTCAGCCCCATCTACTTCACACGGTGTCTGTTGTGGGGAAGGGAAATGAGTTTATAAACTGCTCTGAGACTCCTTTGGGTAGTGAAGGGCGGGGGTATAAATCCAGTCTCTTCTTTTTCTGATCACAGACAACTTCAAATTCTCAACCTTAGGAAAGGCTAGGCCAGAATACATCCACCTGTGTCAAACAGAATATCCATGCATATACCCAAATGTTCCACTAGGCCATAGTGCATTTTCAATCATCATTATATCTAATTCTGAACCTGACTATAGAGCATGGATCAAAAAATCCACACAGTGGGGCCAGGGACAACTTTTCTACCAGCTTGAGGGAATTCACAGGTTTGCAGAAAAATCTGAACCATTTTTTTAAAAAGCAGCCGCAGTAGGTGACGGGGGGGGGGGGGGAGTTAATTGCGAAAGTAGTAGCAGTAACTATAGCTTTAAGAGACTAATGTCCATTCACATCTTGTGAAACTATATTCTGAGAACTTGGTCATTTGTGAGGTTTCTGGGCAACAGTTTTGGATCCTGTCGATCAGGGGTAGGGAGGGAATGAAAGAAGAAGCTGAAGGGGGAGAACAGGAAAATTTAGGTGGCAGAAGAGACGATTGGGTGGAAGATACAGGGGGGAAATGAGATGCAGTTGAAAGCATAAACTACTGTGTTCAAGAACTGAGAAGTGTCTGTTTATTAAATATATTATTCTATATTACTGTACAAGGATAGCAGTAATTACATTTCATTAAAAACTACTGGTTTAAATAAACACACATTCGCAGTTATTTTGAAATTATCTAATGAGAAGAATCTTTCCTGAAACATGTGCAAAATTCAACTTAAACAAAATTCCAGCATTTTGAAGTTGATGGCTCCAGTGCAAATATTTGATGGCATGTGCAAGTTTCTCGATCCAAAAGGCACTGCTAGTAGTCTTACATCTTATATGTGCTATGGATTTCTTACTTCATGCTGACAGAATCCAACATACAAAGGCTGTGCTGCTATTCCGCGCCTACATAAGAAAAAAGATTGATTTTGAGATAACAAATAGTAATTTCGACTTGCCCAGCTGTTATACTGAAACTATAATTTATTGTTGTTACCCACCCTGAGACCTACTATGCAGGGGAGGACAGGTTATAAATAAGACCAACAAAGTTTTATTCTGAGTATAAGCTTTCATGTGCACACACACTTCTTCAGATGCCACACGGGAGCTTATGCCCAGAATAAAGCTTTTCTGGTCTTAAAGGTGCCACCGGACTCAAACTTTGTTCTGCTGCTTCAGACCAACACAGCTACCCACCTGGATCTACTTAGCTGAAGAAAGACTTCATGTATTGTCATAATTTGAGAATGCGTGTATAATTTTCAGTTTCCAAAAATACTAGATTTTCACTAAGTATAGGAGGACAGAGCAGTTCTGACATGTAGGTCTGATTTTACTTTGCCCCACACAAAGTTGCCATCTGGAAAGGGCCTCTATAAACAGAAAATGTTGATGGGAAATAATTTTGAACTCTCACCCAAACAGGCCCTAATCAGCTTACAGTTTAAATATATCCCACCTATTAAAGTCAGGTACAGAGTTCTGTTGTTCTACATCTCCTAAAGAAGCTTTACCAAATATTGTAATATTTGTTTGGACCAGGCACAATACGGTGAAGCTGGGATTGTCAATTGACAGAAATGGGGGAGAGCATAGCATCTCAGATGTTACTCTCCGTTCCTATCCCAACCTTAAAGCTGAGAATGAAGTCTAATAACAGGTCCCAGACACTCCTGCTAGGCAGTGTTCCCTCTAAGCCATGGAGTTGTGTGAGCAAAAATGCTACTTTGTGAGCCGCTGGCATGAAAGTTGGTGAGCGAGCCATTTGGCTGCTGCAGAAATCAGTTTGCTCTGGAGCCCTTCTTCCTGAGCCGAGGCAAAAATGTGTGAGCCGGAGGCTAGAAAACTGTGAGCTAGCTCACACTAACTTGGCTTAGGGGGAACACTGCTGCTAGGTAAGGGACTCACCACCTCAAGGTGCACCCTAAAAAATACTGGAAAACACAGGTTGTTTCCTCAGGAGAGACCCAGTAGCAGTTAAGGCCTGGTGGAACAGTGAGAAGATGTATACTGCAGTACTGGACTACAACATATTCAGTTACCCCATTTCTTACCTAAGCATGCGACAGCGATGTTCAACTAGTCTGTTATAAGCATCTATAAGATCAGTCACATTTTTACTACTCCAGAGTCTCTCACCAATAGCACTTGCCCGAGGCCTGGTGTTATAAGAGGGGTAAGAAAAAGAGTTTAAAAATGGAAAATCTGAAGAATACAAAATTTACACTCAATCTTTAAAAACTGAATTGGATTCCTTATCAAACTGAGTGAATGTCTGATTTTCTGGGTGAAAGAACAAACCAGGAACAACTATGTGCCCTTTGAGGCGAGCCCTTACAACAGTCATGCATTGTTCAATGATGTTCTGTCTACAGGGCTTGGTTTACATCCATGATTGTTTTCCCCAGTGACACTTAGTCCTTCAGCTGGAAAGTTCTGGACATCTCGTATTCAATAAAGTGATCTTGCTTAGAATCTTAACATATGTCTAGAAACCAAAATCCTTTAAAAATCCTAAGCATAATTTTACAGCACAAAAGACAATGAAGTGTGCATGGCTTTGACATATGTTCCCTAAGAATGCAATGATGTGATTAACATACATGTTCAATTTATTATAGCAACCTATTGGGAAACATGCTTCTTCAAAAACCATGAATGAGAATATTTGTGTTACAAGGGGGAATGTTAAAAGTACTCTTAAGTGTGCCTAAGTGGAAAATAAACCACAAGGATTACTCTCATGAAGTATTATGGGGTAGTGACCCAAACTCCTTGAACAGGTCTCCCTGGAAGTTGAGTGCAAATGATGTCAACTATAAGAGCAGGTTCAAGATAGATGAACAGATCCAGACTAAGTCAGCAACTTCCATTTATTTGCTTTTCATGTGGTAGACCCCCCCCCCTTTGTCATTCCTCCATATCCCATGTCCCCCAGAAGCAGCTTTTTGTGGAAACACTGGGATGGAGGAGGCAGGAAAGTCTATTCTGCCATTGGAAAATTTAGTTTGGGTCCAACCCCAAATGCTTACAAGTCTCCCCAAGGGTTTCCCTCTCAGTCTTTGAAAAACAGATCCCTTTAAGACTACTGGTGCTCCTTACTATGCAGCCAGCTTCATGCGAGGGCATCTTTGTATTTCTTGTTGATTTGAATGACATCCTTTGGTCATAAGTCCATAGATTAATATGACAGTGGGGCAATGATATAGTTGTTTGCATACTATGCAATTACCAAATGGCCGTTCTCAGACAGTATTCATTGGGGGACAGGCAAGGTAAGGGAGAAACTGGTCTCAAACTCTCGCATAAGATAGTGTTAAGATGCTGTTGCAATAAACATTACATTAAAATGAAAACTTGTGATTAAAATGTCCAATAAGCAAAGAACTATACCAGAGTCTTGGAATGAGATTAGTTGCATCTACAAATTCTCCCCATAGACAGGCTTCTCCTCCAAGTACCAGGTTTTTCTGTGATTCACACCCTGTGTTTAAAGAAATAGAAATGATATGAGTAATATGATTATCACCATTAATGAAGCAAGTATTGTACAGCCAGACGTTCTCAGGGTATTCCAAAACAACTATTAGTACTAGTTGATCTCAACTGTTCTCATATTGAACAGCACTGGAAAAATCTAACTGAGCACAGAGCGTGAGTACTGTAGTTACATATTACAGCTCAATATGTTTTCTTAACTTTAATCAAATGGCATTATCTGTTTTCCTTCAGCAAGAACAGAAATTAAGAACAGGAAAACATTTCTTCCCCATGATTAATGTAATAAAAAAGCAATATGATTTTCCAAACTAAGACACAAATTAGGATAAACTAGATTAACTTGGGTGAGACGAAACTGGATAAATACCAGATCACTTATTTTCTTAAACTGGAAGGTACAGCAGCAGGTCCTATAATGATTACATTGAAAGAAACAGGATTTAACCTTGTTTAATTTTGATTACAGCATGCCCAAAGAGCAGACTTAACAAACCAAGGAAGCTGAGTGGTTCGACTTTGTAGTATTTCATCCAGTCTTGGCCATAGCTAATGTAGTCTAGGTACCAAGGTGCTGCCAAGATCGCAGAGAGTCCCTCTTTTGTTACTTGTCTTAATTCCTCTTCATAGTTGTTTCCCATCCAGACTTCAACAACTGAATCTGCTGGTAGCTAACAAAATGATTGAAAGACATGGGTTTCAGATAACATGTAAATAAGCATTCTAGGCACAACAGTACAGCTCGAACCTTCTCGTTCTGTACAATGCAAGTTACTTGAGTTCTAAGTTCAAGCAGAGAGGAACAGCTACATAGACTCAGACAGGTTAAACACAGACCACCGCCCCCGCCATTCCACACAATGTCAGATTAGGATCAATAACATCTGCATTCAGCCCAGTGAAGATCCCTGTTATGTGAGCATTGCACCCATATTAGGAAGGCTTGTCCTTTGAGTATTTATAGCCTAGTTTGCTAATGATCATAAAAGTCCTTTGGGTTTAAGCATGCCATTTTTATAAATAATTTGCTTTACCTGTTTCTTTTCTGAATGCAAAACCATATTTAAGGAAATACCATAACAGATCATAACATCAGTTTAACAAGTTTCAAATTATTCTGTTAGACTACATCCTAGACAATGAGAACCCTTTAAAAATTGCTTTGGCACAATTAGATGCTTTAGAGAACTAGTTCTGGCTTCAGAAATGCACAAGTTAGAAATGAGAAAACTGACAAAAGCTGCATATATGATCTTCATCATACAATGTAGTTCTGTGATCCACACATCAGTTACTTCTTCCTTGTACTGTAAATTTGCTTGTTTACTGTTTGGATAAAAATCAGCCCTAGATTAGTTCACATCCCAAATAGTCGGGATGTGAGTACTCTTACACATAAAAAAACCCCTTTCAAATTACTGCAAAACAAATAAAACCATCTCTGACCATACCTCTGCTCCATTATCAAATACTTCCTGCCAGACTATGGATTTCTTGTCAACTGAGGATACAATGTCTAACATTCTAGAATAAAGAAATAGAAAAGCATAATTTATTGTTAAATTGTTTCTACAGCCTGACAATGATGCTGAATTTAGAGACATTGTAATGTATTCACCTTCGAAAGAGTTTATAAAAATAATGGAACTTCTCATTTAGAACTATTTATTTTCTGTGTATATCTTGTGTTGTGCTCGAGAGACAGATGTCTTGTGCACCATATTAGTATATTAATGTATTTGAGCAGCCATTGCCTTTCTGCAAATTCACTGTTGATATTTTTTCCATGGAAACCCAACACAGTATGTAGAATGTGTTGTTATGCTTCACTTTGTTAAAGTGAAGTAATCTTAGTACTACATTTGTTCTCCACCTATCTATCACAGAGCTTAGAGGAGAATCACAGCTAACAACCATAGTTAGGCTGAGAAATGGTGTTTGTCCAAGTCTACCTAGTGTGTTTCTAACATCCAAATTCAAAGTTCTAGTCATTGCATCAATCTGCTTGTTTAAAATGTATCGTGTGTTGCCCTGACATGGACAGTCCAGGCAAGACCAATCTTGGAAGCTAAGCAGGGCCGACCTGGGCAAGTACTTGGATAGGAGACCTCCAAAGAATACCAGGGCCAGGAGGTGGCGAAGCCACTTCTCTGAATGTCCTTCACACCCCAGTAGGAGTTGCCAGAGGTCGCCATAACGTCCAGGCTCGGGCGCACACGCACAAATTCAAAAATACCAAAAATAAAATGTATAGTGTGTTTATAAAATGCTTTTTAAAATACATATATTAAATTATTTATAAAGGTAAATAAAATGTTTTGGGATTCTCACATGTAAGTAGTCAGTGCTGTTAGGGTATTTTGTAGAGGAGTGATTAAAATCATATGCTGAAAGTTAGAACTGGTAAGAAAAACTGAACATATATGAAAAAAGCACTTCATTTGTACTCAGTACTCATTACAATTTTACAATTTTGAAAGGTAGGCCGGTATTATCACTATCCCAGTATAAGTGGGAAGCTGAGCCAGGGGCAGGGATATGGCTTTAATAAGGCCAGGCACAGAATTCTACACTAGGCAGATATTTGGACTAAACCATGGTCTTAACATCAGATCCTAGCAAAAATGGCTAATCAAATGGTATAAATGTTTGCATTGAATCTATTCCTACAAATACCTAACCTTGTTCAGATAATATAAGCCATCTCTGACACTATTTGTTTATATCGTATGTGTGCTCCAGGATCTCAAGGAGTTGGATCCAGACTAATGTATGCGGTTCCGCAGGGCCTGCAAGACGGAGCACTTCCACCAGGCTTTTATATAGGGGCCGCCACTATCACTACCACCACTATCAATGGTGGAGATAACAACGGAGTTAGGGGAGGTCCTCGGAAGATCTGCCACAATCTTGCATGGCACTGATACTGCTGGACTGGCCTTGGACCATTGATCCCAATGAATATCACCCCAATGAAAGGATTGATACCATCTTCGGAGACCATCTTGTTTGTATGGAGCACTTTATTCTTGTCTTGTTGTTATTTAATGGTCTTACTGTTTTATCCTGTTTTTATGTATGGGCTTGTGCCCTCTTGTAAGCCGCCCTGAGCCCACTCGCGGGGAGGGCAGGGTAAAAATGTTAACAATAAATAAATAAATAAATGTTTCTACAGCAGCCTAAAATGCCTCCTGAAATCTGTTCCTGGAAGCCCTCTGCTCCACGAACAGGATTTTGAGGGGCAGGGGGAATCAACACCATCTGGTTCTCTAGTGGTAGTCTGCTATCATGGATTGGCCAATGTACTTTAAAAAGAAATTGACATAAATTGCCTCTGCCAGTACGTGGAAACTAACAGCGTAGATTTGTTAGGAAGAAAACACATAAGAATGGAAACAATTCTGACAGTAGAGCTATTTTAAAAACATACAGAGAGTATCTGAAGTATGCAGAATTCAAGGAGCAAAGCTTCTGGAAAAAATCCCTTCCCCTAAAGCCTCCATCCACCCCCATTCTTCCTGATTAACTTTCTCTGGTGGTTCTACTTTTGTCCCAGTCAACAGGCATCAAGGGGAAACAAAGATAAAGAGATCTATCTGTTTTTGTTGCAGACTTGAGGTCAGATCTGTGCTGGCCTCTGTGGTCTCTGTGTTATATGTGTGCTTGAGACTGAGGACCTCCACAGTACTGAGTAGATGCAAGCATCATACTTAAAGTTTAAAACCACAAGAGATGTTCATTCCTCTTAGAAAACAAGATTTATTGCCAGATCTATTACAGTGGTAATTGAGAGAGAATGCAGTAAGGAATCTTGCTTGGAAGAGAGAGAAACTCACTTATCAATGTAATAGGATTCCAGTTTTGCATAGGTATACCAAATTCCTTGCTTCCTCACAAACTCTTTCACATCAGGGTTGGATCTCCTATAAAGAGAAGCATAACCACATTTTTTGCAAAAGCCATACCACTAGTGCATAGTAAAAGTCTGGGTCACTACCAGTTCCAGAATCCCACAATCTGCAAACGCATGTAGAAATCAGGAGACTCATCCCCCATGCTAAGCTATTTTTGACAGAAAATGGTTGAAGACAAGGGGGGAAAACAATGCTCACCCTCTGTAATGGATTGGGAAAGTACTGTGCCTTTGGCAAGAACAGTATCTTATCCACCTAAAGCATTCAGTTCTGCAGCATATTAAGACTACAGTCAGCACCCCTGCCTTTTCAACAGGATCATACACAGAGGACAGCCGCATCAGTGGCTGGTAGCCACAACAGCAGCCAGAGTCTACATTCCCAAACACCACCGGCCACCTATAGTAATACAGGAGTTTCATAAAGCTCCTGTTTTTGCCACCTGCTTGGAACAGCCCCCCTCCCCCCCCAGGAGGTGGTGGAGACTGCCAAGCACCTGGTGGATTTCAACACACAGCAGGTCACTAGTTCTGCAGACTACCATGTGGTCTCTGAATGCTGAGGTTGCATCTTTGACTATCAGGTGATAGTCAAACCGCCCAATACACCCCTTTCTGACCACTGTCTATTAAGAGGTTACTAAACTGTAATGACCAATATGAACAAGGAAAGAAGCTGTAAGTATGGTAGGAAGGTGGTAACATGCTGGCCTGTGATAAACTTCTGGCTTCCCTTCCCTTATTTAAATGCCAGAAGTGGCAAGTGCCGAGTAACCTTACGTCCAACCCCAGGCGTGAGGCATTTATGCATTTCACGGCATCATCATAACCACATTCTAGAAATGAGGGCTATGATTTTAAGAATAATTATGGCAATTGCTATCAGACAGTACATTGTATTCCTGGGCACAATTCAGGAAAAGTGACGTATGTGTGACTCCTACTATTTTACTAATTCTTTCTGTACTTTCATAATACACACTGTGCTCTTACATTTATCTCAAGTT
Source organism: Gekko japonicus (assembly GCF_001447785.1). Taxonomy (NCBI): domain Eukaryota; kingdom Metazoa; phylum Chordata; class Lepidosauria; order Squamata; family Gekkonidae; genus Gekko; species Gekko japonicus. The sequence continues at coordinate 448,826 of NW_015160847.1, read as the reverse complement.
TTTCCAAGAGACCTCATTCCAAATCGAAGCAAATTAGAAATTCTGCAGTTAAGTCTGCAAGTGGCAATGCTCTTGCCAATCTGAGCCCACGCGTCTTTCCCCAAAACAGCTTTCCATGTGCAGATCAGGAACTCTGGGAGTAGACCTGATGCACACATAGAACTACAGTAAGGGTGTGTTCACTCAAGGGGCTCTGTGGATCCCAAGTCTGTCACTATCTCTATCGTGGTATAGATCTAAGACAAAGAAATAATTTGGACTTTTAAAGGTCACACGTTACCAACAACTGAAGTCCACTTCATCTCCTCCTAAGTGGATGTACTTGTCAGGAAACACTGTGCTAATTTCCTTGAATAATTTAGCCATGAAATCATAAGTTGAATTCAAAATGGGGTTTACGGGTCCATAAGAGCCACTCGGACGTTCTCCATTGTAGCATGGTGTGAGGATATCTCTATGTCCTTAAACAAACATACACAGGATATCCTCAGTGGATGCACATTAATTTTAAACCATATAAAGTCATACTCCCTATCTTAGTTTTTAAAACCATTCCAAAACCTTAAATATTTTTTCGACACAATCAAGAAGAAGAAGAGATTGGATTTATACCCCGCCCTTCACTACCCAAAGGAGTCTCAGAGCGACTTTTAAACTCCCTTCCCTTCCCCTCCCCACAACAGACACCCTGTGAGGTAGGTGGGGCTAAGAGAGCTCTGACAGAAACTGCTCTTTTTCAAGAACACCTCTGACAGCACTATGGCTTGCCCAAGGTCATCCAGCAGCTGCAAGTGGAGGAGTGGGGAATCAAAGGTTCTCCCAGATTAGAGTCCACGCACTTAACCACTACGTGAATGTGAACAATGTTTTTCAAACTCTTAACGATGCACACAGCAGGGTGAATATAATTTTCCAGGTTTCAGATATGGAAAAATGTGACTCAGAGGGTTTTAATTTGCGTTATACCAGAGATCAACGCCTTCTGTTCTGAATTCAAGGCTACTTGAAAGGTTGTTTCCATTTCCTTGAGCTTCCTAACCTTGATCATTGGCATACAGCATACAGTATTTCATACCAGATCTATTTTACTATAGCACGTAGAGTTTCTTGTCTATGTACAAAAAAGGTACTTAGTAACCAAATACAAAGGCTGACAGCAGCAATAATAATTTTTAAAAGCTCATCCATTTCAGGCTGTGGTCGGCTGTTTCACAACTCAATCCAAACAAAACCTGGAAGGCATTTAAGTTACATGTAGTGTGTACTACTTTGGATTTAAATTGTTCTAATTCTGCCTTTGCATTCCATTAGAAATTTGCTTCATACTGGTTGGATGAAACTCTTTTGCTGGACTATCTCTACTAGCCTTTTCACTATCAGTATCTTGTTTTCAGAATAATATGTATCTTACCTTTTCCCCAAGACTGTGTATGCCCGGGGGTATCAAACTCTGGGAGGACTCTGATGCCACGTAATCGAGCATACTCTATCACCAGACGGACATCGGTAGGAGTGTAAATGTGATTGTAAGAATAGGACCCCTGTGAAAAATGGCCACATGTATTAATTATTTTATATTAGAATACCAAGAAAAAAACACACCCCAATGAATTGTAGTTGAAACCCAAGAGTACAGTCACATTACATCCATCAGAAATTTATATAATCCAGTGCACAGAACACTGTGCAATTGTTTTTGATCCTCACAATGGGATACATGATTTCTTTTTCACAAAGGTGAAGTGATTTTGACTGAGAGTGACCTGCGCAAGGCTTGTAGTGAGCTTCACATTGCACTGGATAGTTAAAATCTCCAACAGCAACACTCCAATTCCCTATTCATTACTCTTGTGGGCTGCCACATACATTCACCTAGGTGGCTTAGGTGTATAGAAAGTATATAGGCTGAAAGGCAAGGATGGGAGAAGCCTGCAGTTTTGCAGGTACTACTTGAACTAGAAGTCCAGTGAACACAGCCCAAGACCTAAGGTTCCAAGGCCAGAAGGTAAAAAAATAAATTTTTGAGACAGGTTTGCTCCGAAGTTAAAGCCCACATTAGTCTATGTTACAAAGTGGATAGTGAAAAACGAAGAGAAACTGAAAATCAGTAACGTTATCTTGAGTAAATTAAAGAAATAACTGAAGAAACTGGAGGGTGGGCTTCAAGGCAGAAGTAAAAGCTGAAATGTCTTGAAAATAATTAATTTTCTTTGTTTTTGTAGAGTTGCAGCCTTTGACCATTTAACATATTAATGTGATTCCCAGATATCCTCACCAATTAGTTGGTAGGGAACTTGAGATCATCAGGTCTGTTACAGCTGTGCTTCTGGGACACTTCTGATCGACTATGAAGCCTGACTGGCAGTTCTGGAAAAGACCTTGCGATACTGTGGTCGTTCTAGGCATCCAGGAGCAGCGACCAATAAACTGTTTACATTAACAACCATGACTCATTATGTCTTCTAAGTAGCAACAAATGTATAATATTAGTGTTCCAGTTCCCCAAAAGCTTTTTTTCTTTTTCAAGGCAAGGAATTTCCAGGAGTTTCCACATGACATTTACTCACCGTAGCACTCAATTCAGGAAAAGTGATACTCTGGTAAGGAAAGGACTGGTCGTCTACAATATGCCAGTGCAAGACATTGAATTTGTTGAAAGCCATGGCATCCTGCAACACAGAAAGCAAGACTGTGTTTTGGTCCATTTGTAAGCAAGCCATTTTTAAAGAGGGGCGTTTGCCTATCACTTAACAACGCCTAGTTCCAACAGCTATTTGAGTGCCATAAGGTAATGATCTCAGCATTGCTTGACCACCCCCTACATATCTTCTGAATATTGGAGAGCACAAGGAAACACAGGGCAGGAAGCAAGGAAGATCCGGCTGAGTCTCTTTCTCCTCTACTTCTCCCAAGTACTTAAGGCACAAAGGCACAAGCAGAAGAGCTCCTGTCCTTCAGCTCTGAGCTTGGGTGGAGGACCTGCGTGGCACCCAGAAGACTCTCCTACTCTTTCCCATTCGATTCTGTTGTATTTCCCCCCTGTATTGTTAGATGCTTTGGGTCCCCACTGGAGAGAAAAGCAGAATATAAATAATATTTTAAATAAACAGGCAACAATGATTCCAATTATATTTGCTTCCTGCAAATGCCCTCAGGATGCTTTTCTCCCTTACCACCCAAGGCGCTATGTTAAAAAGCAACCAGTGAATGTGATTGCAATAGAGCAGTATAGATGCCAAAGTTGTCATTCGAGGAGCTTTCTAGATGCTGTAGTTCATCCAGCAGAGGGGTGTATACCCAGACAGATGTCTTCCATGCACGAAATCCCATTTGTGTGTGGGTGGGACCACTGCTACTTCTCAGTAATCAAACAGGGAAACTGGTTTGCAAGAAAATGGCCATTATTTGTCTCATCTCAGCACAACTATATTTATTATTTATTTTTTAGATTTATACCCCGCCCTCCCTGAAGGCTCAGGGCGGCTAACAAGATGGCATGAATGCCAACATTAAAACAGATAAAAACAGGATAAAACAATATAATACAATCGAATAAAATATTGGTGCTCTAGATATCACGTCAATCATTTATCCCAAGATGGAGTTAATCCCAAGCCAATGTATGTTCCAGTAGCACGGTCATCCCTTCTCAATCCAGGGTTGTCTCGCACCCCGATGGTACCCACATGGATGGCTGATCCCCTATTGCCACCCTTTGTCCCCGACCTTGGAGAAAAGAGGCAAACCACTGAAGGGCAAGCCCCTGAATCCCCACGTCGGTGAGGCGGCAGGCCAGTAACTGGTGGTCGACCGTATTGAACGCGGCCGACAGATCTAATAACACCAGTGCCGCCACACCACCTCAATCCAGATGCCTATGGAGGTCGCCAGTCAGGGCGGCCAGCACCGTCTCCGTCCCATGACCCGGGCGGAAGCCGGACTGGAAGGGATCGAGGACAGAAGCATCATCCAGAAAGCTCTGTAGCTGTAACGCCACCGCCCTCTCAATAAGTTTGGCCAAATAGGATTAGACAAATGCAAACTATAGCACAAGCTTTGCTGCAAAAACAGCTCTTATGCTAGTCATGAAGGTCAATAGGGGTAAAGAGGGAGATTTGGGTCCTGGCAAGCCTTTTCCCCCGGTGTCTTTTTCCTAACAGAGTAAATGTAAAATCAAAGAACTCCCCCAGGAGACCAATTCATGTTGAGAAAATTGTTTGGATGGAATGGAAGGATTAAACCCAGCAATGGGGTCCTGGTACCCTCCCACCAAAGCTGCTTAATACGTATTTAAAGAGACAGGAAAGCTGATCAGTGAACTCCAGCATCTCATGCAGGTTGGCCTTGAATTCCTCTATATCAAACATTTCTTGTCTCTTCATATACTCAATGCACTGTTATATTTTCTTGCATGAATTTGGAATGTGGAAAAGAACATAAGCAAAAACCTATATAACTGATTCATTATGCAACATTTGGGACAATGGCAAAACCAGCTGTAATGCCAGTCTAAAGCACACAGTATCCACACTAGTTGTTACTAACACGCAGAATAACATTTCTCCACCTGCCAAATTTTATAAAGCTCCGTGTACAGAACAGAATATACAAACTAGGCTTAAATCCATTATGTACAATATATCCAGTGCAGCTGTAGTCTAAGTTTATGTGACATCAGCCACAGCCAGCAATGGGAGCTCTGGACACACCAGGGCTTGACATATTGCAGGATGAATCATTTTGTGGCTCTCAAGATACCTGTTAACTATCTCAAGTGACCTTTCTCCAGTAGGGAAGTAGACAGCTAAATTTACAGTATTGTCTACTGGAGAAGGCTGTGAACAGGAGGAAAAGAAGTCTGACTCAACTGCCAACTTACCAAATTGTTCAGGATACTTTTCAAGGGTAGAAAATGCCTTGATGTATCAATTAAGATTCCTCGATGAGCAAATCTTGGGAAGTCAGTAATGTCAGATGCATTGATAAAGAACTATGAAAATAAAAAGAAAGAAGAGCATTTTTGGGGTAAGGTACTGCAGCAAACACAGGAAGAACAGTGCATACCAGCATGTACCCTACTAACAGCATGGCATATTTATTTACTGGCAATTTCCACCAGCTCTCTCTTACCAATGCAGATTCCTACTTTGCCCCCTATGCTGCTCCTGAGGCTCTGCTGACCCCCAGAAACAAAATTTGAGAGGGCTC
>NW_015160847.1:404155-443579 GCF_001447785.1 Gekko japonicus | reverse complement strand
TGAGAAGCCTGTGGATGGCTGGATATATGCCGTTATGCATCAGCATATCAGAAAAGTCCACATTACATTCTAGTTATAAAATAACTATAAAAATTCTATTTGAATGTGCTCCATCATATTCACAGTCCCACAATGAATAACGCCTTGGTTAAAAAAAGAGTTTAGACAGACATAACTATAGCTCTAAATGCAAACTGAAACACAGAAAGGTCATATGTAGGAGAGAGGCTATGGTTCACTGGAAGAGCATCTGCTTTGCGCGGAGAAGAACCCAGGTTCAATCTCTGGCATCTCCAGCTCAGATGATTAGATAGTAGTGATGGTAAAAGGCCTGTCAGAGAAGACAATACTGACCTTGGCCAATAGCCTGATTCAGTATAAAGCAGGTTCGTGTGTATACAGACTGGGCACACTGATGGTCTTTATCAGTCTTACTGGGAGCTAGCATGGTGTAGTGGTTAGAATGCTGGACTAGGATCTGTCAGATCCAGTTTCAAAAACCTTCGCTGGCAAATTTCTCTCAGCACTCCTACCTTGTTAAGCCCAGTCAATGCTGTGTGGTATAATTGTACATAGTCGCCAGCCTCTTTACTGAACAACTTTGTTCTATCCACAAAAATAAAACAGTTATAGGTTTCTTTCCACACAGCACATTATTTTAAGTCCAAATCAGAAGAAAAATCCAACATGGTAGTGGAAATCCAGAAGAATACTCACACCTCCATAGTCATCTTCATATACTAACTGGCTGAATGTTTCCAAACCTGAAAGTCAAACAGAATGAGCTGTGACCCACGATTGGCAAAGTAATATCAAAACCATGCAAGAGCCACTTTGGAATTCCAAGTACATTGTTAGAGAGGAAGTACCGCTGACTGGTACTTTCCATATCTGAACCTCATCTAAAGGAGATGCACATATCCTGTGCAAGTAAAGCCCTACCTGGCCAGGGACCGACATACCAGAGGGACCACCTTTCCCCACATGTTCCCCAGAGAGCACTGCAGTCAGGGGACCAGAACTGGCTGGCCCTCCCGGGTCTTAAGGAGGCTACGCTGTCAAGGGCCAAGGCCTTTTTGGTGGCGGCCCCATCCTGGTGGAATGAGTTCCCCGAGTAGATCAGGGCCCTGCTGGACCTTTTACAGTTCTGCAGGGCCTGTAAAACAGAGCCACCAGGCTTTGGGGAGCTGCCACCACCAATGAAGAACAGCGGTTGGTTGAAAGAGAGAGGGCCCTGGACTTCGGAAACTGCCACCAACAGCCTAAAGAACAGCAAGCCCAGTAAGGACAATTAAAATGAATACTGAGAGCTGACTGCGAGCTGAGAACTTTGAATAATGGCTGCTACTGTCTTACGAAGACCAATGACTACTAATACTTATTATGGAGGGTGGGGCAGAAATTTGAATAAATAAATAAATAATAAATGGATGTGTTTTCTAGGACAGAATGTACTCATATGGCCCATGGGGAGACACTTCTCCTTGCTTCATGAGACCCAGAAAAAAGGGTCTTCTCACTGCTTCCTTGGAATATCTGATGGATTCAGGGGAAAGATCAGTAATACATAAAAGATGATGGTATCTATTAAATATTTTTGCTAATAAATCACCTAGGACTGATTCACGCAATAAACTTTTGGGCTCAATTCCATCATAGGCAGAATGTGGGTGTTCGCAGGATGAACATGTCCCGCTGCAAACGAGTCATGTCAATCTGCCCTCAGCCAAGGATACCAAATGAATATATGCATTGAAAAATCATGCACTAAGAGCATTTGTAAACAAGGCAACAGTTCAGTGAAAAATTACTCACAGGCAAGTCAACAAACTAGATGTGACATTTAGAATGAAAATACAGCAGACAACCCCATCCTCTTTTAGCTTGGCATTCTCTGGCACCTTCAGCATTTTTCTTCCAGCATAGCTCCAATACCAGAAGTGAGTCAAGCGGGAAGTGCTGAAAACAGCCAAGCACAGCAAGGAGGTAGGGCTTAGCTCACTTTCCCCTCCATTATTGCTTTTTTAAAGAGCTCCTCCACCTCTCAGTTTAGACAGGAAGGGATGGATGTGCGTATGAACATGTGTGGATCTAACTTGCATTGAATTCAGGACAGAGAAAAGAAAGTACTGCATCACATATTGCATTGCATCACATATTGCATAAGAAATCTATGGAATTCATTGCTACAAGACTTGGTGATGGCCACTATCTTAGACAGTTTTAAACAGGATTAGACAAATTCACAGGAGACAAATCCTTCATTTATTTAATAGGTTTATTTATCATTATTATTTATTAGGCTTATTATTTATTAGATTTATTAGGTATGGTAACTTCCAGCTGCTATGAACAGGGAAAAGCTTTTGCGGCCCTGTTTATAGCTTCTTAGAAGTATACAGAAGCAGGCTACAGAATTAGATGGATCCTGGGCCTTAGGCAGTGGGATTCTTCTGCACTCACCTCTTAATGCTCCCCAGACCTTGCCTGCCTTCAGTACAGCCACGGGCTCTCCCACGCTGAGCTGATCTTTAAAGGAAAATGACAATTAATATAGAATTGCTTTTCAATAACTACAGAAGTGTATAGTGACAACTTAAAGAAAAGCAATGCTAAGAATCAGGATTACAGTTTTGCATGCAGACTGTTTATAGCTAACTGAATTCAGCGCAGTGTATATGCAAGATTGTAGCCATAGTGATAGGACTGGATTTGATGCTTAAGAAAAGATCTATAAACCAAAGTCCCTCTGCAAGCAAGGAAAGTTCAAAGGTTTATTAGAAAGACAGATTACTTGTGTCTAGGCAAGCCAAGCACAGCCCACCAGTCACATACCACGGCCATGCTATCTACTTGACAGTGTTTTGTTTTTGGAGCCCAACATAGGCAGCAAGAACAGTTAAGATAATCAAACCTCAGGAAAGCTGCTACACGCTGTTGGTGGCTGCATTTGGCTTCCTGAGTGAAAAGTTGTGTAAGGCCTGCTCTGTGTAATTACTTGGAACATCGCCTTCCCTTGCACCCTGCCTCCAACACACTGGGAAGCGTGCAATTAGATCTTATTTCAGAATGTACTTGTCTTTTTCCAGCTCCAAAGCCTATCACGCCTGCTCAGCATTATGAATTAAAACCCAGAGGAAGCAATACTTCCTTAAACACAATAATCCTTCAGAAAGCCATCTGAATGCCTTCTTCAACTTAGAGGAAGGCTACACATTCAAGTCAATCAGCACACAAAAGGCCTGTATACTCCAACCAATTAACAAGTCTGCAACCAATAAACAATATTTTTGTCATTGTCTGTCCTAACGGAAAAGGAAGAAGCACCTTAATGTTGTTTCATCGAAATGCACCAGCAGCAGGCCTCCACAGATCCTGACACCAAAGATCACTACCCTGGGCCCTCAGCAGCTATTTCCTTCCCTGAGGCCTCTCATGTCACAATTAACCTTGGAGCAGACAGGAACAGGGCAAGAGGTTCACATCAGCTGCTGCTCAATTCAGAGTCCAGAGCAAAATAAGAAACCTTCTCTCCGTCTGGCATTTGCAGTAGACTCACAGAAGGTTTTTAAAAAGACATACAAGCTGTGGAACAGGCAGAAGCAGAGCAAGATTCTGAGGATTCAGAGAAGGGTGTTTGTCTCAAATGGTGCCATGTAGCAAAGGGCACAACACAGGATTCCCTAATGGCTCTTCAAAGCTCAGCATGGCTTGAGAAGCTCCACCCTGATCCTGTTCTGAATGCTAGAGGATTTAGGGCAAGGGGGAAATTGCTGGCGATCACAAACACTAGTGAACTAGCCAAAGAAAAGTGTGTGTACCCACAGCCGACAAGTGAAGCAAAACGCGTTTGTTATCTCTAACTCCTGCTTTCAGATACAAGGCTCCCAACTTCTCAATGGCCTCAGTTCAGAGAAATGTAGCCACATATGCAGAGCAATCCTAAGCAGATCTACTGAGAATCTATTCAGTGGGGCTTACTCCCAGGAAAGTGTTTTTAAGGACTGCATTGTTAAGAGTTTCAATGGAATTGATGACAAACGTTTTGTCTCCTGGATAATTTCATGTTTTATCCAACCAGGCACAGCATGTCGATGCATTTAGTCCTCAGCTTCCTCTCCTAATCCCATCCCTCCCTTATTGTGCCATTCCTGCCCATGGAGCACAAGGAAGAAATAAAACGGCACTTCAGTGCTTACAGGATTCCCTTCCTAGGTTTAAATGATACAGGTTCTGCCAAATGATGGGAAATCTGGTTATCCAGAATACCCTTATTCTACAGCATGCTGTTAAGGTACCTATTGCCTCATAATTTTACCTCATAATTTGAGCCAAAGAATAAAAGCACACAACGACCATTAAAATTAGTATAAAACCAAGGTTTAAGCAACAAAAACAACATATTGCTCCACGTATCCAAATGTAGAGTAATCAAAAGGGCTGGGTACATAGGATTATTGCACAGAGCATGTGCAATTAAGATTGACTTCCTAGATTCAAATGTCTACTACCATATTTTGTAGTACGCCAACTCTTCTTGCTAACCATTAACACCAGCTATTAATCTAGATGAGTCACATTCAAGGCCTCTTTAATCATTGAGCCAAACCATTTTCTTCAACAATACTCTTGACCAATACTGTTAAATAAGAAAATAATGGTAACAATCTGCTATGTATGTGCTTGAAAAACCAGAGCCCTTTAAATATATGCAAGCACACAGAACTCTGACATGAAAGAGGTGCTCCACAGGATGTTGTAACAAACAAAGAGTCCGGAAGGAAGAGGGTTCCAATGGAATACACATGTTTATGCCGTCAGATACTCACAAGCTTCATCTGATGAGATGTCAGGATATTTGTCACAGTCAGATTCCTCTGAAGTAATAACAACCTGAAGTGCAGCTAACTCAGTATCAGCCAAGGATTTTTCGTCACGATTCTGCCATTTGGAATACCCAAATATGTATTCATAATACCTAAAAGTTAATCAAAAGACTCAGAAAAGATTTTATAAAATACTCTCGCTCCACCATCACCACAAATAGGGAAGGTTTCCAAGGAATGGCTCAGGCCAGTATAGTGTCTCTACATATAATATAACCAACTTTGTACACATTCTCTTATAGGAATGTTTCTCCACTGAGTTTTGTAGATGGAATGGTTGTAGCTTTAAAATTGGTGTCTTTGGTTTCTTGCTGTGATGTACATGGAGAAAGCAAGGATGGCTGGACTTGCATATTTATTGTCTAGTAATTGTCAGATAAAAATAAGCAAATCCATTTCATATATTTTGAGTGAGTAGCTCTTCAATGGGATGGTTTACACCAGTGGTTTTTCAAATCATGTTCTGGAGCTCCAGAATCCAGGGATTCTCCAAAGAAAAGTTTACTAAAGGATTACAAGTTTCCCTGAAAGACTGCATGCCCAACACTAAAGATCTTCTCTTGCAGTGCACAAACATAAGACAAGGGTAGTCTCTTCTTCTATGCTTTTATACAATGTCTAGCACTCCATGTGAACTGCCTTTGTGCTCTAAAAACGTAACTCGGAACTTTCTGCAATACACAGGGCATTTCTACGTATTCCCCAAAGTCAGTTAGAAAGCCACTGTTTCCTGCCTCAAGATCCATCTTCTGTAATTAAATGTTAGGATGTATTTGCTTCTGTCTTGTCTGACTGATCACAATCCAGCACAAAGTGGGCCATGTTTAATTGACAGGCTTTAGCATGCACAACTCTGTGCTGGATTGTGGCCACTAAACTCTGCCAACCAGACAACTTTGGAACAGTGAACTTAACCAATTTGGCAACCCTATTACAGGTCAAGAACCTCAAATTTTACTCAAGGAGCAGTCTTTCAGTTTATTTCAATTTACAACTCATCACTTAACCAGAAAAGTAAAGAGGCTGAAGAAAGTTCAGGGATTTTCACATGATCAATTAAACCACTTCACACAACCAGGTAGAGAGCAAGCAGCATGAACAAATTACTTCCTGATGTTTGGCATATCCTTTAAGCATTATTAAAAACCAACAACATCATATGTATACATTCCCCTTTGAATATGCATCTGCATGGATGATGTAAATGTAAATAGTATCTTTCAAATCTTAGTTGCTAGGCACTATATTTACAGAATTCCACATTCAGATACGAAATGGTCAGATTACTGGTAAATTAGGGTTCTGGTGCCACTAACCACTGCACCCATGCACAGAGATTCAGCAAGCAAAGATTTCCCCATTAGTCCACCACATCAGAAACAACAATGGCCACTAGGACTAATGGCTTTTACAAAAATATTAAAGGCACAGATGACAGGTCTGTCAGAAAAATAAAACAGGAATCCAGTAACACCTTAAATACTCACAGAATTTATTCCAGCACAAGATCACTTAATCTAGATGTGTCTGTCCATTAGGTTGATGCTTTTCTTTTTGACAATGGATGTACACTTCTATGGTCCTGATGAAACTAGCTTTTACTCACAAAAATCTTATCCTGGAATACATTTTGCTAGTCTTTAAGGTGCCAGTGGCCTCCTGTTTTATATTGTTGCCTCAGACAAGCATAGACAAAAACGGGAAGGTCAGCATCTTCCTGCTCTGTGAACTCTCAAAAAAATCTTGGAACAAACTGCTTAGTTACATAAACCTCACCCAGCAAAATTAGGCAAGATAGCATCTCTGATGCAGAGAAACGTTTCACCTGCCAAGCTTTCTTCATGCCATTACCTGAAGACCAAAAAAAGCTGTCAACAGTAAGTGGCAACTAAGACAAACCGGACCACCTTTTGGCGAGCTAACATCCCCTCCTCCTCCAAGGAGGACGGCGGAAGGCCCCCTTCCCCGGGATGAGAAGGGGTTTCACCTGCGGAAAGCATCCTGCAGCAGGGAGCAATGCGGCCCCGCCGAAGACCCTGGGCCGTGGACGATCTGGAAGCGCTTCGGCGAGAGCTGCAGCCGGTTCGGGGAGATGTCGATCGAGCGGGGCAAGGGCCACACCGGGCCGAAGGGGGACGTACCCCGCGGCGGCTCCGCATTCCGGGGCTGGCGCAAAGAGGAGGCAGCCAGCGCCGTCGAAACCCACAGTAGCTGTAGGAGCGCCTCAGAGAGCGACATCCCTCTCCGTCCTCGCTTCCTCCCCGCAGACTGCCAAGGCCTCAGGCGCTCGCGGTCACCTGACGGCGAGGGGAGGCCCTCTCGGCCTGTCGGTGGCTCCGCCTTCTTCTCCTCCTCCCGGTTGAGGCGGGAAAGGTTTCCAGAAGGGGCGTTTCATGAGGGTCAGTCTGTGCAAGAAAGTGCGAAGTCTTGCAAATTCCCCAGGACTTTTTAGAAAAGCAAAGGGGGGACGACGACCACCTTCGACAAAGAGGAACAGCTGGGTATAAATATTTTAGTAAATTAATAAAATGAAGCGAGGAGAAACGAAATGCATAACCTCGAAGCTTGGGCTTCTAATACGTCTTGTGTGGAATGTTGAGCAGGTATGCAGAGATAAAATGGTACCAGTGGCAGCTTGTACCTTTGGTTTTTGGGGGGGAGCTAATAAAGGAAGTATCAGTTTCAATTCAGTTAAAATACAATGTATTAAATACAATGCATTAATACAGTTTATAGAATTTAAGCAACCCACATACACATTAATACACTTTACCACTTTTTCCTCTGCTCTCAGCCTTTTAGGGGACTTGTGTGTTCTGCTTGGTGCTAGAGATGTTACTTTGCTACGGTTTTCTGTATTTTCAATTGGATGCTTGCTTCTTCTTTTTTTTTTAAGGCCAAGGTTGCACCCTGAAAAGTACGCAGACAGATGAGTGATTTCTGCTTAGCATACTTTATTTGGTGTAGAACAAGACAACTTTAGCCGGCTTGCAGGCCGGCTTAAATCCCCCGTGAAACCACCACCCATAACACACATCCCACTTCCCAATAGGTCCAAACCAGTGGCTGAGAGTCCCACAGGCTCTCGGCCCAGAGCCTAGCCTCTGATTGGTGCAGGCTAGAATCCTCATTGTCCTTTGTTTGTCGGAGCTAAGCTTGATGCTTGCTCTTGACCGCGTGGTGCCCAAGCTGACCACGCGGTCAGGTCATGATACATTACACACCCCAAGACTGGGGTTAAAAAATGGTTGGCACCTTTGCTCAGGGTGTGGCAGAATGCTTCACACATTGACCAATTCTGCAAAAGCAGTTGTTGCATCCCCAGTCTCCTGTTTCCGCTGGTTGTACTATTCAGTTTCCCACTATTTGCTGCGCTGCCGCAATTTGACCCGCATCTCCCCCACCCCCGATTTTCCCCGCATCTTCTTGATCCTTATTTTTAGGATCAAGAAGACACAGGAAAAATTGGGGGGGAGATGCGAGTCAAAATGTGGCCATGCAACAAATAGTGGGAAATTGAGCAGACACCCATTTTTGTGTGGGTGTCAAATTGTGACCAGCCCCATAGCTGCAGAAGTCATCAGAGAAATATGTTAGTAGTGTCCTTGCCCTCTTGTGTGTCATATTCAGGTTCTTTTAAAGCAGTAGCTTTGCAGGAAGAAATTTGTAGTGTTTGCTGGGGATTTTCCTGGGTTGCCTTTGAAATTCCAAGGCCCCACTCCTTCAGTGATTCATTCCATCTTTATAATATGCTTTTGGTACTAACTATACATATCCTTCCTAGTGTATAAACCATAGTGGAAGGTGGCCTCAATCCAGAAGAAAACCTATCACCTGAGCTTTTTACCTGCTACTGTAAACTCCATTTGTGGGTTCTGTGGGGCAGAACTTGGAATGAATCTTGCAGTAATTAAAAGAGAATAAAACATTTTTACTTTTTACTTAACACCATATCATGTAACAAAAACATAGTAACACAACAGAACAGTGAACTTTTACAGTCCAAACAATTAACTTTCCCCTCCTTCACAGCTTGCCACCCCCAAAGTCCATCTCTTTCTTCTTGGTGGACCAAGAAGTCTCCAGCTGAACACTCCATGCACCGGCTTCCATGATGAAGGTCCCAAATGCACTCCCCATTAGGTAACACAGCCCTGAAACAATAATTCTAAAAATGTCCATGCATAAATCATAGTTATCTAAAACAAGGTGTTAAAGAGCCTATGATTTAGGTTTAAGCTTCCCAGCAGGGCAGTCTTGCTTCCCTCCTCTGCTTTCCAAACATACTGCACACTTCTACATCTAGCAGCTTCACCCCTTACTGGCTCGTTCCATTACTAACCGAAAAAAGAAGAAACTGTTAGGTAACTGCGTTAGAGAATATACAAAAATGTGTACAAAAATCTACATATATAAATGCACAAAGGCAGTTGAAAATGGTGTAATTCAAGATGATCTCCGGAATATTCTATCGTTTCGATACTATTCTTCCAAATGTGGATGAAAGCCTTAATAAATCATATGCAATAACAACATTATGTGAAGAATCTCTGGAATGTGAACATTCCGGAGTTCATCGTCAATTACACCATTTTCAACTGCCTTTGTGCATTTATATATGTAGATTTTTGTACACATTTTTGTATAAATTTTGTGATCGTTATTTAAATATTCTCTAGCGCAGTTACCTCACAGTATCTTCTTTTTTCGGTCTGTTCTGTGACTGTGACCATCATTTTTGAGCCTCGTTCCATTACTAGCCAGGGGTTACACTTCACTTCACAGACCAGCTGACATTTTAGAACTGTCATACTTCCCTGTGGAACTCAAATTTTATTGGCTCATACAGATACAAATGATTTATAATAACAATTACTGATACTTGAATTGGATTGATTGTTAGGCACCTTGAGATTAACCTTGGGAGAAATGTGGAAAGCAAAGTATTTTTAATTTAGATTTAAAATGTCATTTAAATCCTTGGCCACATCCAAAAAGATGGGGGTATTTTAAAGCCATTGTTAATGTTTTTAATTTATTAGAATGACCTATACTCAGAAGAAGATGGACTTAAAAGATTTCCTGGTGATTTGGGGGGGATTTTCTGGCTGGCAGACATGTTGAAGAGCTAGCGGAATATGGAACTCCTGCAGGTCGTTAACAAATTGTGCTCTCTCTACTTCTCAGTTTACCCCTTGGTTCTTGCCCGAACTGAGGGAGCTAAAATACTAGGGATGAAGATTAGAGCAAAGGTGGAAGAAAATATGGCCCAAATCTGAGTGAGAACAGGTTAGAACCCATTTGAGAGCCTACTCTTGTGGCACTGGGGGCAGCAAAAAGAAAATATGTCTCTGCCATTGTTACATCTGCAACAGTTATGTTGTTTAGGGTTGGAAAAGGTTTGTAGCATCTTGGTCCCCAGGAGCAAACAGTGAAACTTTTTAAGAGCTTGTTGTAACACGTTTGTTAAACACCTCATAGATGAAATTGCTATCATCTGATCTGATGCATTCCCAAGGTTTCTTCTTGTCAGATTCATTCAGCTGACTGCACCTGAGAATGTGAACAAGAACCTTGGAAAAGTAAGGACTATCACTTGTTTAGACATACACTGACTAACGAGGGAATGTGAGGTATAAAATTTTTAATAAGAAATAAATGCCTATTAGCTGGAGGTAGTCCTACACAATGATTTGAGGAGCAAATTATAAATAAAACTTTAGAAGAAGAGTTTTGAAACAGGCTGTATTTTGGAGATGCCCTTGAAGACAGTGCTGAACCTTCAGTTTATTAAAAATGCTGCAATAAGAGTTCTTACAGGGATTTGCCACAGTAATAATATATGAAGCTGGTATTATTCCAGTTCCTTGGCCATCAGCTTGTTTCCAGGGCCAAGTCAAGGTGCTGATATTAACCTTTAATTCTTTAAATAGCCTAGACCCCGGGTTTATCTGAAGGACTGCCTCCACCGATACTATCTTGCCCTATTGTTGAGATCTCCGAATGGCACTCTCTTGCAGGAACTAGTATAAAGGGAAGTGATGAAGGCTGGGACACACAGCTTTTTTGTGTGGTTGTCCTGGCATGGTGGAACTCCCTACCCCTGGAAGTTAAATCAGCTTTCTTCCTCCAAGTCTTCGTAAAGGGGACATGAAAGTTCCTTTTTCAGAGGATGTTTAAGTTGGACTGGAGGTCAGTGTATGGTTCTATTTGATCAGCTTTTAATTGAAGTTCTAATGTGAATAAATGTATTTTATGATTTATTGTACATTGCTCTTTGATGAAAGGGCAATTAAATAGATATAATAATGTGTAGGTATTATGATTGCATAGACAAATGTGAATGTAATGGCAGAATGTCTCAGAACATTCTTAGGTGTTGCATGATTTGCCCATCCCTGCCAAATGTTGGTAATATTTGCATAATAACTGTAACATTTTGAATGCAATAGATATGCAATTAGTTTTTTGGGGTTTTTTTGGTTTTGGGTTTGATATTATAATGCAGGCAGGTTATCAAGTTTTTTTCTCATCATTGTGAAATATGAGATTCTTGTGGTTCAATCTAAGGCCAGATTTTTCAAAATATTTTTGGCCAAATGCAGCCATCCTTTGCTCTATTATTATACACCTTTTTATGAATATGAAACCACCAAGTGAGAGAACTGGCATTTACTCAGACATTATATATATGACCTCTCACATACTAGTAGGCACATTTATTCAAAACACATAACAGTGATAAGGGAAATGCCACATCAGATGGCTTTACCATGTCAGAATGACGCTATATTCTAATTGAAATGTCAACATAGCATAAGTAGTCAAACTCATAAAGCTGTACAAATCATCAGATAATATATGAGCCAGAATCATTAATAAACAGTGATTTGGTTAAGTGTAATGGTAATCGAAGCAATAAATGCATAACTGCTGCTTTATGGACTATACGAGAAAAGCATAACCACAAGCAAATGATAAGGTAAACCACCTCTTTGTCATAGGCGTTGCAATTGTGTCAATTACACAAAATGTTACTTGTTCTCTAAATATTGTCACCCTAACAAAAAAAATTGCTGGAAACCTCTCCTAGATCTGGCGGTACAGATAAGTTTTGCAAGAGATTGTCAGTGAGTGCCTTAACCATGCTGTTACACTAAAGAAAAAAGTAAAGGTAGCTTTTACACATTTATGTCTTTGCAATACAATTACTCTTGTTTTTATGAGAGAGCCACAGAAGGAGTAACATTTTTGATGGCTAGAGATGCAGTCACAAAGACTTGAATACTAGTTTGAGTGATAGTTCGTTAGCACCATTTTCCTGCCTGGTCTCCTGTGTTTTTAGAAGCTCTGAGAAGGACACAAATTTAGCACATAGCTTTCCCATTTCACCAGGATGTGGGAAATGTTTCTTGGCTTTGATTTACAACATTTGGATACCAAGGTAGGGCCAGGGGCAAAACATGATAGATGCTTCTGGGTTTCAAAACTCAAAGAAAAAAAATCATCTTGTTACTCCTGATGTGGATTTTGGCCCATGCTGATGTGAGCCTGTGCTTGCATTCTAGTATGGGCTGCAGGAACAGGACAATAAAGCAGATGTAAGTGCAAAACTCACAGCGGCTGCTGCCAAATTGCTGCTTAGTTCTGGCCCTTCTTCCATCAGCTCTGAGAGAACCTATGGAGGGTGGCTATGAAGGGAACGCAAACATGCACTTCTCATGCTGAAGTTGGTGAAACGGTATCTTCAGCAAGCACAGAGACATGGCTCCTTAGTGTCCTTGTGTGAAATGAACAACTTAAACATGTGCTCTGAGTGAAAGCAATGATGCCAACTTCTGGTAACCCTCTATCAAATGCTTGGACCCCCCCCCCCAAATGCTGGCTTTTATTGTTGTTGTTCAGCCGCACAGTTGAGTCCAACGATTCGTGACCCCATGGACCAGATCACGTCAGGCCCTCCTGTCTTCTGCCATCCTCCGGAGTTTGCTCAATTTCATGCTCGTTGCATCGATAACACTGTCTAACCATCTCATCCTTTGCCATCCCCTTCTTCTTTTACCTTCAATCTTTCCCAGCATCAGGATCTTCTCCAGTGAGTGCTCCCTTCTCATTTGGTGGCCAAAGTATTTGAGCTTCAGCGTCAGTATTCAGGCTTTTATACCTACATATAAATTTCTGCCAACTGGCTCACAGAATTCAGGCCAATGGGTAACTCTGCTTTTGGAAAAGTTGTACCTGTCCCAGTGCTGCTTAAAGGCAGGACTGATGCCAACAATGACAGTGTCAATGACAGCTCTACCGGGGGTGGGGTGGGGTGGTGTTACTTGAACTAGGTAGTAGTGTCTGTTTCACTGACTACATTAGAAACGTTTTGAGGAAGACCCTTGTAAATGTTTTGAAGAAGTGCTTTGTTCTTGATTGTAGATGATGTGTGGCATGACAAGCATGGAAACCCGTTTGTAGATCATACTACACCCATTTCAGAAGTTCTGTGAATCATTTTGAAGATTCTTGATTACAATACAAGGATCAGTGATCAGAGTAGCATCTCAGCCAGTAGGTGGCACTGGGCACATAACAATGACAGGTAGGAGTGTGAAATCATGGAACAGGGGTGTTGAAGCAAATGGAATTAATAGGGTTAGATAAAGTGTGCAAACTTCATAATCAATTCCCTCTCATTTTCCATCTTCATCTGTTTATTATTTTGATGTGTTTTTCTGGAGTCCCATGTTGGTGAATATCCCCATTTATTTATTAAAAGCATTTCTAATTTTTTTATCCTGATCTAGACCCTCAAGCCCCCTCATGGATCACTGCCTTGTCGTGGCGAGGGGGCTTGCGCAGTTCAATGAAGCTGTGGGCTATGCCGTGAAGGGCCACCCAAGACGGACAGGCCACAGCAGAGAACTCAGACCAAGCGTGATCCACCTGGAGAAGGAAATGGCAACCCACTCCAGTATTTTTGCCAAGAAAACCCCATGGACAGTATCAAAAGGCTAAAAGATATGACGCCGGAAGATGAGCCCCTCAGGTCGGAAGGTGTCCAATATGCTACTGAGGAAGAGCAGAGGGCAAGTACAAGTAACCCCAGAAAGAGTGAAGCGGCTGGGCCAAAGCCGAAAGGACGCTCAGTTGTGGATGTGTCTGATGGTGAAAGGAAAGTCCGATGCTGCAAAGAACAATACTACATAGGAACCTGGAATGTAAGATCTATGAATCAAGGTAAGCTTGACGTGGTCAAAAATGAGATGGCAAGACTGAACATCGATATCCTAGGAATCAGTGAACTAAAGTGGACAGGAATGGGCGAATTTAACTCAGAAGACCATTATATCTACTACTGTGGCCAGGAATCTCGTAGAAAAAATGGTGTGGCCTTTATAGTCAACAAGAGAGTGCAAAAGGCAGTACTGGGATACAATCTCAAAAATGACAGAATGATTTCTGTCCGATTCCAAGGCAAACCATTCAACATCACAGTAATCCAAGTCTATGCCCCAACCACTGATGCAGAAGAGGCTGAAGTGGACCGGTTCTATGAAGACCTACAACACCTCCTAGAACTAACACCAAAAAATGATGTCCTCATCATCATAGGGGACTGGAATGCTAAAGTAGGAAGTCAAAAGGTAACTGGAATAACAGACAAGTTTGGCCTTGGAAAGCAAAATGAAGCAGGGCAAAGGTTAACAGAGTTTTGTCAAGAGAACACACTGGTCATAGCGAACACCCTTTTCCAACAACCTAAGAGGCGACTCTACACATGGACATCACCAGATGGGCAACACCGAAATCAGATTGACTATATAATTTGCAGTCAAAGATGGAGAAGCTCTATCCAGTCAGTAAAAACAAGACCTGGAGCTGACTGTGGTTCAGATCATGAGCTACTCATTGCAAAATTCAGACTTAAACTGAAGAAAATCGGGAAAACCACGAGGCCATTCAGGTTTGACCTAGATCGCATCCCTGATGAATATACAGTAGAGGTGAAGAATAGATTCAAGGGTCTGGATTTGATAGATAGAGTGCCTGAAGAACTATGGACAGAGGTTCGTGACATCGTACAGGAGGCAGCAATCACCACCATCCCAAAGAAAAAGAAATGTAAGAAAGCAAAGTGGCTTTCTGATGAGGCTTTACAAATAGCAGAGGAAAGAAGGAAAGCGAAAGGCAAAGGCGAAAAGGAAAGATTTACCCAACTGAACGCAGATTTCCAGAGAACAGCAAGGAGAGATAAGGAGGCCTTCCTGAATGAACAGTGCAAAGTAATAGAAGAAAACAATAGAATGGGAAGGACTAGAGATCTCTTCAAGAAAGTTGGAGAAATCAAGGGAGCGTTCCATGCAAAGCTGGCCATGATAAAGGACAAAAACGGTAGGGACCTAACAGAAGCAGAAGAGATTAGGAAAAGATGGCAAGAATACACAGAAGAACTATACAAGAAAGACCTCGATGTCCTTGACAACCACGACGGTATAATCACTGACCTCGAGCCAGACATCCTGGAATGTGAAGTTAAATGGGCCTTAGAAAGCATTGCTAACAACAAAGCTAGTGGAGGTGATGGTATTCCAGCTGAGCTATTCAAAGTCTTAGAAGATGATGCTGTTAAAGTGCTGCACTCCATTTGCCAGCAAATTTGGAAAACGCAACAGTGGCCACAGGATTGGAAAAGATCAGTATACATTCCAATCCCAAAGAAGGGCAATGCCAAGGAATGTTCAAACTATCGCACAATTGCACTCATATCACACGCTAGCAAGGTCATGCTCAAGATCCTACAAGCTAGGCTTCAACAGTACGTGGATAGAGAACTACCAGAAGTACAAGCTGGGTTTCGAAGAGGTAGAGGAACTAGAGATCAAATTGCCAACATTCGCTGGATTATGGAGAAAGCAAGAGAGTACCAGAAAAATATCTACTTCTGCTTCATTGACTATGCTAAAGCTTTTGACTGTGTGGATCACAACAAACTATGGCAGGTCCTTAAAGAGATGGGAGTACCAGACCACCTCACATGTCTCTTGAGAAACCTGTATAAGGGCCAAGAAGCGACAGTTAGAACCGGATATGGAACAACTGATTGGTTCAGCATAGGAAAAGGAGTACGACAAGGATGTATATTGTCGCCTTGCTTATTTAATATATATGCAGAGTACATCATGCGAAATGCTGGCCTGGATGAATCACAAGCGGGAATTAAGATTGCTGGGGAAAAGATCAACAACCTCAGATATGCAGATGATACCACTCTAATGGCTGAAAGTGAAAAGGATCTAAAGAGCCTCTTGCTCAGAGTAAAAGAGGAGAGCGCAAAAGTGGGCTTGAAGCTCAACATCAAAAAAACTAAGATCATGGCATCCGGCCCCATCACTCCTTGGCAAATAGAAGGGGAAGTCGTGGAAGTAGTGACAGACTTCACATTCCTGGGATCCCAGATCACCGCAGACTGTGACAGCAGCCATGAAATTAAAAGACGCCTGCTCCTTGGGAGGAAAGCGATGGCGAACCTAAACAGCATGATAAAAAGTAGAGACATCACCCTGCCAACAAAAGTCCGCATGGTCAAAGCAATGGTATTCCCAGTAGTCATGTATGGCTGTGAGAGTTGGACTATAAGGAAGGCCGAGCGCCGAAGAATAGATTCTTTTGAACTATGGTGCTGGAGAAGACTCTTGAGAGTCCCTTGGACTGCAAGAAGAACAAATCAGTCAATCCTCAAAGAAATCAACCCTGACTGTTCCCTGGAAGGCCAGATAATGAAACTGAAGCTCAAATACTTTGGCCACCAAATGAGAAGGGAGCACTCCCTGGAAAAGACCCTGATGTTGGGAAAGATTGAAGGTCAAAGAAGACGGGGACGGCAAAGGATGAGATGGTTAGACAGTGTCAGCGATGCAACGAACATGAAATTGAGCCAACTTCGGAGGACGGCGGAAGACAGGAGAGCCTGGCGGGAGATTGTCCATGGGGTCGCGAAGAGTCGGACTCGACTGTGCGACTGAACAACAACAAAGACCCTCAAGGCAGTTGCTCCTATGGCTAAACCAGCAGCTGCTTTTGAAGCATGCCATTTAAAGTCATTAAAGTGCAACACAGATATCCTTCCTTTGACTTCAACAAATATGCAGTCTTCCCTTGAGTTCTCCCTGGATCCATTCTCTCTCTCCTTTGCTGCCTGCTAAAATAAGCGGGCCTTCAGTGTGCTCCTCACCTGATCTTGAGAGATTTTGCCAAGGAAGTTTGGAGCAGAAGATGCTGTAGTTCGGTTCTTCTGTCCAGGGTATGATCTGGCAACTTCAGCCATCTGATTGATCTTTGCTTTGATGCTGTGGCATTTTCTCCTTTCATGTTATTGTTTTTGAGTACACAACAGTGGCATATAAATATTTTAAAGAAATATAATAATTTTTGTGCCTATCTCTTAATGAAGAAGAAGAAGAGATTGGATTTATACCCCGCCCTTCACTACCCAAAGGTGTCTCAGAGAGGCTTACAAACTCCTTTCCCTTCCCCTCCCCACAACAGACACCCTGTGAGGTAGGTGGGGCTGAGAGAGCTCTGACAGAAACTGCTCCTTTTCAAGAACAGCTCTTATCAGAGCTACAGCTTGCCCAAGGTCATCCAGCCAGGTGCAAGTGGAAGAGTGGGGAATCAAACCCAGCTCTCCCAGATTAGAGTCCGTGCACTTAACCACTACACTATACTGGCTCTCCTACACCAAACTGAATAAAAAGAGCCTGACATTAAAACAGAATCTCCAGTTTCTTTTAAATGGCAGCCTGGTTACTAGTGGGCACCAGGCAGAACAGCCAGCCTGTAGTTCTATTGGCTATAGTTCAGTTACCGGCCAATTCAAGGTGCTGGTCATCACCTACGAAGCTTTTCATGGCCTATGGCCACATACCAGTGGCACTGTCTGCTGTGGCAACTTTGGTCATCTGAAGGCTCCCCTGCAAATGGGGAAGATCAGCAACTGCCTTCTTGTGCTCATTTTCTGTGGTGGCTTCACCTTGTGGAATGGCCTGCCTGAGGAGGCCAGGAGGGCTCCCACAAGTACTGTCATTCTACAAAATGTACAAAACAGAAATGTTCAGGAGGGCAATCGTGTGATGGAATTATTACCCCCATAGCAGGATGGAATGGTCCAGAAGAGTGCCTTCATATGGGAGCACGGAGTGGGTACTGCATTGCCTTGAATTTTTGTAATCCCACATTCTATATGGCTTCCTCTGTGCTGGCTTGGACAGTCTGCTGTTCACATTGTCATGGGAGTTTTATATTCCTGGTCCTATTGCATTGTTCATAGAGGAGAGGAGAGCAGTGTCAGCCACTTTGTGTCCCCATTGGGAAGAAAGGGGGGGGGCAAATGAAGTAAATAAATGTTCTATACTGTATGATTGCATTTTTTGGTACTCTGCAATCAGCTTTGATCAGTGAGAAAGGTGAGCTATAAAAGTAAGGAAATAACTTCTTAGTATCTTATTTTCCCTGCCATTTCTAGTTCTCTCTTTTAAAAATGGGCTTAAATGCAGACTTAGCTCCTGCCCCCAAGTTCTAACAGAGGAAAGGAAGAGAAATTAGGGGTCTTTTTCTGCTGTTAGACCTCTGTGGCCCACAGATATCAAGTGCCACATGCCCATACAGGGTACTTCTGGCAAGTCAGCAGCTGCACTCCTGCACGGTATAGACCCAGCCTCTTCCTGCATCCATCAACCCCTCTTAATTATTTTAGAGGACAGTGCACACTGCTTTGGGTAGGGAGGGATAAAGGTTCTGTACCAGGATGTGTATTTATATGCAGTACTCATGGCAAACATTGCAAAATCCAAAAGACTGAATGGCCATGTCTACCAAGTGGAAGATTAACAATTTGTTTTTGCTAACTGCAAATAAATAAAACCATTTGGTTAAGCTCAAACCGGTTTAGAACTCGTATCAGCTATACTTTGCTGGAAAAGGAACTACTCAAGAGCTTTATTTCATGCATTACTAATACATGTCCTTCTATTTGAGGAGTTCCAAATATCTCATAGATACTCATATGGTCAAATGTAAATAGGGTGATCATGGATTGTCAGCAACAGAAATTCCACATAATAGTGGGTGTGTCCATGTGGTGCCTGTGTTGCTGAAACAAGCGAACATGTTATCTTCTCCTGCCAGTTCTATCATGAAATACACATTAAAGTTATTCTCCCTCTGTGCGGAAGATTCCCAGGCTGCTCTGACTCTGAGTTTTCAAGGAAGCTTTTTATGGGCATCAGTTTGCAGACTACAGCTTCTTGTGCAAGGTTTTTTGCAGTTGCCTGTGAAATTCACAAAGATATTCTATGCAGTACACCAAATGTTTAACAGTATTTATTTTAATCTGTAATTATCTATTTTAAATCATTTTATATAGCCCATCTATTTATTTATTGGATTATCCTTGATTTATTTGTAATTTTGGCATACTTTGTATTGTGATTTGTGCTGGTCGTTGACCATATTAATAAACTAACAGTAATGTATTCCGTTTGGAACTCTTAAATTCTGAAATAATATTGAAAACTAGGAAATCATTCATGAAATCACAAGACTAACAGAATCTTTTAAGTAAAGGTCATATGAATAAAAATGCTGCATGTTATAAGCATGTGTGTGTTATGTGCCATCAAGTTGCTCTGGATTTATGGCAATCTGATGAATTAACAACCTCCAAAACATCGTATCATTAACAGCTTTGCTCAGGTCTTGCAAACTGAGGGCTCTGGCTTCCTTTACTGAGTGAATCCACCTCATCTTGGGTCAAGTGTTCCCTCTAAGCTGAGTTAGTGTGAGCTGGCTCTCAGTTTTTTAGCCTCCGGCTTACACATTTTTGTCCTAGCTCAGGAAGGAGGGCTCCAGAGCAAACTAATTTATACAGCAGCCAAATCACTCGCTCACAACTTTAGCGCCAGTAGCTCACAAAGTAGAATTTCTGCTCACAAGACTTCACAGCTTAAAGGGAACATTGGCTGGGTCTTCCTCTTTTCCTGCTGTCTTCAGCTTTCCTTAGCATTATTGTCTTTTCCAATGAGTCTTGTCTTCTCCTAATATGACCATGATAGCCTCAGTTTAGTCATTTTCGCTTCTAGGGAGAGTTCAGGCTTGATTTTGTCTAGAACCCACTTATTTGTCTTTTTGGTGATCCATGGTATCTGTAAAACACTCCTCCAGCACCACATTAAATCCTTTTGGCTTTAGTCCAGTTGCATCATTAAGAATAGCATTAGTCATACTTGTCACACCTTCACAAATTAGAAGAGCATATTCCAACCACTATCTCCCTACGAAGAAACATCACTTGGGTTGTTAGCTTAACAAAGAGACTATCAGTCAGTAGCCACATAACAACATGGTGGTTAAAATATAAATCTAACATTTAGATTTAAAAATCTGAACCGGGATTTTGTTTTATTTTGCATTTCTCTGCTCTCTTCCGCATATAGATGTCACGTGTCACACTTGACATAAGGCAGATGCGCAAATACAGTGACAATGCATAAAGTCACTCCTGTCCTTTGCAAATCACCATAAGAATTACTGAGCCTTCTTGCTCCCATATGCAGAGCTCTCCCACAGCAACACATGCTCTGTGTGAATAGATCATGCTCAACTATCATGACCATGGCCAGCCATCTGCTCCGCCATGCTGTGCTAATGTAAAACAGACATAAAGCTACATTGGCGAGACAGTTGAGACAGGTTTACATCTGCTTTGAATTCTGAGAACATAACAAAGTAGCTCTAGTGTATGCTTGAATCTGTACTATATCTGAGAGTAGTTCGGAATGGTGACAGATTGCCTCTTTCTATCCAGGAACTCCCCCCCACACACACACACACCGTTCCCCAGCAGTTATGCTGATATAATTTCCTGAAGCCATCTCCTTGGGGAATGCACAATCTGGAGACTTCTGTACTTTTGGGGGGGGAAAGGATTTAGGGAAGTGGCAGCCCTGGAAATGAATCGGGAAACAAGCAGCTTCACTGAGAAATGTGTTGTTTTCCCACTGCTAGGTGCAAAAAGCCTCAAATGAGAAGGCACCTGCACGGGGCATCTGTGTCAGATCTTTTATACCCTACTTTAGGACAGTGTCAGGAGAGCAAAAGGCCTTAATATGTAGTCACTCGGGTTTTGGAGGCATGCCGCAATTTGCACAGGATGTGGGGCTGGGAATCCTGCTGTCAAACTGCCTGGGCACTCCACGGAGACCAACCCAGCCTCTTGCAGGAACCCATTTCCTAATGGCGACCCTTTAAACGGCTCCCAGTTCCAGGCCTTAACAATATTAAAATGTGGGATTCGTTGTCAGAGGATTTTGTGATGGCCACAGGAATAAACAGCTTTAAAAGGAGGTTAGATAGATTCATGGAGGATAACTCTATCAATGGCTACTAGCCATGGTGACGTGAGGGGAACCTCCACATTCAGAGGCACTAAGCCTCTGAATCCCGACCCAGAGCCAGGAGGCAACATTAGGGGATGGTCTCAGCCTCTATGCCCTGTTTTTGGCCATCCAAAAAAACTGATTGGCCACTGTATGAGACAAGATGCTGGACTAGATGGACCATTGGTCTGATCCAGTAGGGCTCTTCTTGTGTTCTTATATTGCTAGTGGCTCTTTCCACTTCCATCACTGTTCTTAGCTGTGGTGCAAATCTCAGTGTGGTGTCCTTTATATCATACTTTAAAAGGAACTTTCCAAAGATGGATTTAGTAGTAGACCCTGTAAGGTCACTGCAATTTTTGGACGCCATTAAACAATAGAAGTTGCCATCTAGTTGGTGTGTAGGAGGACAACACTAGTTTGAATTTCTGCCACAGGCACCGAAATGTCTTGAGCTGGCCCTGGGTTTGGGGCAATGAAGTCCCAAAGCAGAAGCACCTTCTGTAGTCACCATGACTGCAAAAAGGGAAAGAAATGAACAGTGGGCAATTCTGCATCTAGCATTCGCTCCACATTTTCTCAAGTGGGAGGAAAAAGTGCAGCTCAAAACGGCATTCAAATACCTCGGGGCAATGCCGTACTGACTGTAAATCTATGCAGAAGGTACCATAAAATCCAATATGTTGTTGAAGGCTTTCACGGCTGGAGTTCATTAATTGTAGATTTTCTGGGCTGTATGGCTGTGGCCTTGGCATTGTAGTACCTCAGGTACTACAATGCCAAGACCACAGCCATACAGCCCGGAACATCTACAACAACCATAAAATCCAATGATCAAAGGAAGTGAAAGCGGCATGGAGTGTGGAGGCTACCATAAAATCCGATGATCAAAGGAAGTGAAAGCAACATGCAATGCAGAGGGGAATTTCTGTTCCAACATGGGTTTCGTAAAACAACCAAATGCCATTGCAGAATCAGCCAGTGTACAGATACTCTTTACTGTATTGTTTTGTAGTGGGGAGGATGTTCTGTATTTCCAAGGTCTATAAGCAATTGAGCATTTGTCTAGTTCCCCCCCCCCCTCCGGTTCTTTCTCCAGGGACCTCACGACATCATACATGGGTCTCCCTATTTTATCTTCACAATATTCCTGCGAGGCAAGCTAAAGTGAGTCACTGAGTCAAGGTCACCCAGTGAGCTCTACTACATAGGGATCTGAACTCAGGTTTTACTCCTAGTCTGACATTTTAACCACTACATCAACACTCTCTCTTGATACTGCAATGAAAGACACCAAGTCAAATCCCTAATCCACCAAGAATTTAAACTGGACAGCTTTAGGCAAGTCATACAGCTCAACAAGCTTCATGGAGTGGTGTGAGGAAAAAATGAGATAAGGGAATGATGTCAGTCTTGAATCCTTGGCATCATATTTATTTATTTATTTGCTTCATTTACAATGTGACTTTGTCCCCAATGGGAACCCAGAGCAGCTTACATTGTGCTCCTCTCATCCCTTTTATCCTCACAACAACACTGTGAGGAAGGTTAGGTTGAGAATGTGTGACTGGGCCAAAGTTGCGCCGGAAGCTTCCATGACAGAAGAGGGATCTGAACCTGGGTCTCCCAGATCCTAGTCCAATACTCTAACCACTGCACCACATAGTGTTGGAAACAGAGTGAATAAAAATAAATGATTTTTTTTAAAAAATGTAAAAATTGGATTTTTAAATTTTTTTATAAAAAGCTTTTTGAGAAAAATCTGTCTAAAGATAGTTTTCTATTTAAGGTTATCCATCATGAAATAAGGATTCGTTTCTAATTATGTAGCATGAGGCTGTATATTCATTTAATGCTTTTCTTTGGTAAATGAATTCCATTAATCCAATCACAATGCCATGCTCTTCCAGAGGTTTCTGTAAGATTATTGGGCAATTTTCTATCGAGATTATCACAGATGCTTGGTTTTACAGTTCTCAAAACTGAATTTGTGACTGCAGGGATCACATGCCTCTTCCTCACAGCAAAAATGTTACAAAATATACAGAGTTAAGAGACCTCAGTCCTATTGGTCCCCTGCAAATCTGTGCATACAGAATCAACCCCTTATCTCTTTTAAGTGCTAGGTTTAAAAAAGTTCAATGAATATAAGCTTGTTTGGGGTGAAATAAGTCTGGATAAGGAAAAGATGTTAAGGGCTAAGTATGAGGAGGGAGAAGACCCTGATGCTGGGAAAGATTAAAGGTCAAAGAAGACCGGGACGGCAAAGGATGAGATGGTTAGACAGTGTCATCGATGCAACGAACATGAAATTGAGCAAACTTCAGAGGACAGCGGAAGACAGGAGGGCCTGGCGGGATCTGGTCCATGGGGTCGCAAAGAGTCGGACTCGACTGTGCGACTGAACAACAACAAATGAGGAGGGAGGGGCAAGCAGGACAAATGAAAGTGAAACTTTTTTGAGCAGAATACTCCAGAAATCTTGAGAACTTTGTGAGTGGGCGGGGTAAAAGTCCAATCAATCAGTCAATCAAAAAAAATCAATGTATCCTCATGGATGTTTAAGGAAAGACAAGAATACATACGCTATGTAATGTTATTGTTTTAGTTAAATGGTGATTGTTAATGATTATTTTTCTCCTTCCAATTATTGTACAGCAGAAAAGTTGTCCAAAAATGAACAATTAACTTATGAAACGGGAGACAGTTTGCCCTGCAATGATTTCATAATTATCTATTTCAAGTGGTAAATAACAAACTAAAACTAACCTGAAAAGTTATTATACTAAAAGGAAACCTTCATCTGGGTTGTAAATATTAAGGCCAGCAAGAATTAGCCTTTATGTAGAAAACCATAATTTAAATCAAGTCTTACTTAAATCGTGATTTGAATTTGAATTTAAATCAATTTGATTTAAATCAAATCCACCTTGGTTGGAAACATGTGAATCTGTAATGGCCAAATATTCCATCATATTTACTGCTATGTTCTATAATTAGATGGACCATGGACCATTAAAGCTCACCTCCAGAAAGCATGGAAATACATCCTGTGTTAACTTTGAATTGCATCAACTAATAAACGTTTCAAGTATACATTTCAGGTGTATTTACTACCTAATCTTTTCTTCTTATGTTTGCATTTACCTATTAGCAGCATAACACTGCAGACTGCTAAATGTCACTGTTTAGAAAGGACTTATGAGTCTGCCACCCTATACTGTTAAATATATTTTAGATTGTAGGGATATATACTGATGATGTTGCAAGAAAATAAGACACTATGTCTGTCGGTTTATTTCAAAACCGTCTGGAAATTTTATTGCAGAGTTAGCTAAATGCAATTTTTATGTAATAAAATTATGAATGAATTAAATTAGAGTTCCCATCAGACAACAGTTTCGTGCGACATGCAATTAACTGTTTCCCGTAGCTTAACCTTGTCCCACCCTCCTTCAAATAAATGGACTTCAATCAACTGCTCTACAACACTTGTGTCTACAAGTAATAAAACATCTGGAAAATTAAGCTAAATGGATAAAACAGCACCATGTTAGGAGTATCTGGCATCCTTACAAACTCTCCATAATGCACATTTTTATGGACCAGATGTGGTATTTATGTGTTATGAAGAAAAGAGGCATGTTCACTCGTACCTTTTATTGCATTTAAAATGTCAGGTATATTTTAATGACACGCAGTGGGAATTGTATCAGAGTGATTAGAGGCTGTCAATATGTCAGGTATAAATCTTTTAAAAGTGAATGTATCTCTTAGAAAACAATAGGGATAATGTGAATTGACATTTAACTGTACACTTATGGGAAGCTGGTGAAGTCCAGGGAATGTGGCTTCTAAATTTCCACTGACTATTGCAATGAAGGTGATCCATGAATCCTTTTGATCTTACAGTTGTTTATGTCCTGCACAGGTCTGTGTTCTGTTACATTTGCAGCACTATGGAATAACTACTTCTTTATGTTTATTCTTCAGCCTTTCCCATTTTCTCATTAAGGTAATAACTTTGCACAAAAGCCACCTGCAAAATCTCTACTTTTAAAAACCTCCATAGGGGTTTCTGCAGGGTGAAATTCACATATGGGTCTTAAAGAGCTGGTCTGCATCCATTGAGCTCACCTTAGATTTTGTCTGTTATTTTCCAAGCACATTTTAAAAGCCAGTGATGCAGCTGGATGCATACCTTAATGCTGGGGGGCGGGGGCAGGGCGTGTGTGTCAGCAAAGCTGAGAGCAATACTGTAAGGGGTCTAAACACCTAGCAGAGTCACTCAAGGCAGAATGGTCACAGCTGAGACACCAGACTAAGATGGTCCCTTCAGGGATCAATGGCCACATCAGCAGAACAGAATCGACAGTTCCAATGGTAATGAGGGCAGAGAATTCCTTGAAGGGTGGCTACTGGGCAGCAGCAGTAGTGGTGGAAGGTGACACCCGTGGAGGATCTTTTGTAGACAACAGCAGTGAGCCTGCTAACCCTGGTTAGCAGTGAGAAGAAGGCGGCAATGGTAAATCACTTCTGAACAAATCTTATCTCAAAAACCCTATGATGATGAGACAGTCTAAAATGAAAAATGATACAGTGCTGGAAGGTTGAACCTAGGTGGGAGTAAGTGGCCCAAGGACACCCAGCAAGCTTCATGGCAGACTCAGAGTTTAAATCTGGGTCCCCAAGATCCTAGCTTGACAGTGTAACCATGACACCACTTGACTGCAAAGATGCTGGAAACAGGCTCACAAACACTAATTTTTGCCCACATGGATATAAGAAAATTATGCAGCCATCCTGGATTGCTAGCCCAGTGAGGCTTCTGCTGCTCCAGTGAGGCTTCTTCTCCAGTTTGGTGTAGCGGTTAGGAGCACGGACTCTAATGTGGGAGAACTGGATTTAATTCCCCACAAGTTCTTTCAGAGCTGTTCTCTCAGAGCTGTTCTCTCAAGAGCTCTCTCAGCCCCACCTATCTTACAGGGTGTCAGTTGTGGGGAAGGGGAAGGAGATTGTAAACTGCTCTGAGACTCCTTTGGGTAGTGAAGGGCGGGGTATAAATCTAATCTCTTCTCTCTCTCTCCTTTCCATAATTCTCTCTCTGGGCATCAAGCCAATTATTAGGGCATATTCTGCCTGAGGGCTTGAGCTCAGACACCTCCTGCCTCTTTGCCATTAAAGGCTCTATTCTATGTTCTTTCTCTCTCTTCTTTCCACTCACTACCAAGGGAACTAACATGCTTAGTTGAACACTCTGGGGGAGCAGTGTTAACTGCTGCCCCCTCCCCTTTCTGCTGTTGGTGCATGTGGACTAAAAAGGGGCTTTAACATGGGTCATAGAGATCAGACTAGCCTCACTGAAAATGTAAAGAAGTTTGATAAGAAATGTAAAAAGATCACATAAAATATGTAAACGCAAAAGACTGTCCAAGGATAAAAAGAAATGTGAATAAATTGGAGTCCTCTAACCTAAAGATAGTAAATAGAGATAGGTAATATAATTCTTGAGGTTGAAAGCAATTAGAAGTCATCCAGCACTCTTGGTTTCGGTATGTAGGTGTCATACCCTAGTGAGTTCAGTACCATGTATTTATAGCTACTGCTTGGAGTAAAGATGAAATGCAAGTGTAAGAATGGCTAGAAGATGGAGAAAACTAACAGAGTGGCTGTAATTTTACGGTGAATGGCTTCTTCTCCTCTGTGTTCAGGAGTTTCAACTCCCCTTTTGCCCATCCCTGGGAGACCCTCTTTCTGTTTCTGTTTGCTGGAAGGGTCCCTTCTTTACTTTGGCCTCCTACAGCTGTATCACATGGGCAAGACTATGGCTCAGGTGGGACCCAGATGCCTGTTGTCCTTCTCCAGGCTAGGGTCATCTGCATTCTGTGGTACTGAATTTCTTCATGCTTGGAAGGTGAGTTATGTCAATTCCTCCAGTTTGGTGTAGTGGTTAAGTGCACAGACTCTAATCTGGGAGAACCGGGTTTGATTCCCCACTTCTCCACTTGCCGCTGCTGTGACCTTGGGCAAGCCATAGTTCTGTCAGACCTGTTCTTGAAAGGGCAGTTCTTGAAAGAGCTCTCCCAGCCCCACCTACCTTACAGGGTGTCTGTTGTGGGGAGGGGGAGGGAAAGGAGTTTGTAAGCCACTCTGAGACTCCAACTGAAGGGCAAGGTATAAATCCAACTTCCCCCTCCCCTCCTCCTCCTCCTCCTTCCTTTCTCCCCTGCCAACCAGCAAAGTAGGGATGCCAGCCTCCAAGTGCAACCTGAGGATCCCCTGGAATGACAGCTCATCTCCAGACTACAGATATGAGTTCTGCTGGAGAAAACAGATGTTTTAGAGGGTGGACTCTATGAAATTGTACCCCACTGTGTACCCCTGTCCTCCAATCTCCACCCACAAATCTCCAGGAGTTTCTCAACCTGGCTCTGGCAACCCAACCCCCCATCCCCCGCCAGTGGTCAGGGGGACCTGGCAACCCTACAGCAAAGGGTATTCGATAAACTCTGAGCCTGTACAGAGTGCAGACCCAGTTATCACACATTTGGGTTGTGAACTTCAGCACTAATCCTGGGATGTAAGGCATTTCACTACTGATGCTCAAGTGATGATTGTGCTGAAAGAACTCTCAATGTACAGAAAGAAATATCTCTCACCTGAGATTCTTCCTGTTACATCTGCTGCTTCAGCATTATCATTGCTGCTGCCAGGAAGTCTGGAAGCACCTTTAGTGTAACAGTCAGTTCTACATCTTATAATTTTGATTTGCCCCTCATCTCTCTGAGATGCCTGATCATCACATGATGACTGCAATATCAACTGATGATTTGCATGTCTGAATGAATTCTTACAGATTACTACAGACAGACCTGTCAAGTCATCCCAAATGCAATGCTTTTCAAGTGGGGTTAATTCACATATTCAGCCACAACTCATCAAGTGTTGAGAAATGAGAAATCAAACAGTGTACATGTATGTCTGAACAAGTTCTGACAATTGTCTAGATATTAATCATAAGAACAAGAACATAAGAGATGCCAATGTTGGATCAGGCCAAAGGCCCATCCAGTCCAACACTCTATCACACAGTGGCCAGAAATACCAGTGCCATCAGGAGGTCCACCAGTGGGGCCAGGACATTAGAAGCCCTCCCACTGTTGACCCCCCCAAGCACCAAGATGACAGAGCATCACTTGCCCCAGAGTCCCTATCTATACCTTGTGGCTAATAGTCACTGATGGACCTCTGCTCGATTTGGATAAAAATGAGGAATCCACCAAAATATCAACTTAGATCCTTATTTGCTTGTTCACTGATTGTGCCTGCTTTTCTTGGTACCTTTGTGTGTTTGTTGCATCTATTAGGTGTAGTAAAGTCTCTGTTCAAAGCCTTTAAGTATAAGAGTGTTCCATATTCGTTGTTCAGTGATTATAATACCAAGTAATTACTGGCACATCCTTCTGAGGTGAGCATCTGGGTGATAACATGTTTTGCTAGAGATGTTTGAGATTCCATCACCAAAAATATCCAGGTTGTGTGTAGACAGGAGAGGAACAGTATTAGGTATCAGGGCTGAGACAGCAGATACAAATGTGTGCTCATTTCTTGTATAACCAGTACCCTATCCAAAAAGAATGTGGGCACTACAGCTCCAGTTTCTCCATCCAGCCCTGAAGATGGTTAATGTTGGGTACATTTAAAAAGAAGAGATATCTTTCTCCTTTTACAATTTGGAGTGCAGACAATAGCTTGCATTCTAGAGACAGGGTAAGGATTCTATTGATTTTCCGTCTGCCTAGCTACTCAACAGGTTTCTTGGCTGAGCTTGTAGAGATGGTCCTACAGTTGGTTTTGTAGATCTCCAGAAGGATAATGCTGGAGGCTTTTTATTTGTGCACATGTCTCTTTGTCTGATCCTGCTCAGCTGTTTTAGGCTGTCATAGCAACCACTGGGCTGTCCCAGGTTGTCTTTGGCCCAATTAATGGAAAGGTTACATTTTCTATAGTGAGCTAAGAGTTGGTAGTCTGCTGAGCTTATTTCATTCTCATGGTCAGCTCATCTGTCCCTTTGAGTATATTTGGATTTATCCACCTGCTCTGTAGGGGTAGGAAAACAGTTAGAATGGCATACCCCTGGAGAGTCATGAATCCATTTGGATTCAGGGCTGATTTCAGGTTTGGGGGGTCCATGGGCAGAGAGTGTCCAGAGGTCGCCCATTGCCCACCCCTAGTCCCCTTTCCTGCCCCTCCACCGTCATGCCCCCTAGACCCTGTGTTTTCTTCCTCTGCTCACCTTTCTTCCGGTGAAGCTGGGCAGTGCATGCAGGTGGAAGAGTGCTGCCACCTTGGCTGCCAGGAGAGCTGCCCATCTGCACATCTTTTCCCAGCAGTGCTGCTGGGCAGCATGTACAGGATAGAGCATGGGTACTCTCAAGCAGGCAGGGAGATGGCTACAGGGGCCAGTTTGAAATTTAGTAAACTCACCCTATCTTATGCATGAGCTGATTTCAGTGACAGCTCTGTGGCCTACAAAACACAGGCACACTGCAGGATTAGCAGAGTTATTATTATACCATTTATTATAGGGAGCGGTGGCGCAGGCAATACGACGCCTGCGGTTAACATCTGTAGCGAACAGCCATAATGGCTGTTCGAACCCACCGCGGCCGGGTTGAGCCCCCGGCCCTCGTCCCAGCTCCCGCCAACCCAGCAGCTCTAATAACAACAGAGGAATGGGTACCTGCCCTAGGTGGCAGGGGGCACCCTCCTCCTGGCTCTGTGCTGGGAAGGCGATCGGCAGCGGCGAAAAGGAGAGACGACAGTGGCGGTGGCGAGAAAGAAATGGCGGCGGAGAGCGACCCAGGAAGGCAGCGGCTGGACCGAGTGGAGGCGAAGTTGGAGCCGGAGCAACGCGATGACGCGGGACGCAGCGCGGCAGGAGCCGTTGGGACATTGGCCGTAAGCTGCGCCTGAGACGCGGCGCTCCAAAGGAGAGAAAAAATCAAGAAAGCCTGCTCGAGTCGGGTCGACAGCCATCCGGATCGCGGGAAAAATAACAAAGCTGCCAGAGAAGAAAGACTATGCCGTAAAAAGGGTGCTGGTAGGATATCCCCTCCCCTCACTGCATTGTGGCCCTAGATAGGTATCTACTACGCTGTAGTACTCTAATAAATAAATAAAAATATTATTACATTATCAGTGGTTTGTTACATGAAAGTACATGCAGCTTTGCATTTCTTTCTTTGAAGTACTGCTTGTGGTCTTCTGGTGTGTGTGTGTGTGTGTGTGTGTGTGTGTGTGTAAAGTGCTGTGAAGTCACAGTCAACTTATGGTGACCACAAGATGAACAGAGATGGTTTGCAGTTGCCTGCCTCCTCATAGCAATCCTGGGCTTTGTTGGTGGTCTCCCATCCAAAGTACTAACGAGGGCTAACCCTGCTTAGTTTCTGAGATCTGACAAGACTGACCTATCCTGGGCCATACAGGTCAGTGTGTTTTGGCTTATTGTGAAATATTTCTAGTAGCAATAGGAGCAGGTCTGTATATTTTCTTCTGACACTTGTTCTTTTAAAAGTAATACTCTGAAAGCGTTAGGGGGCGCTCTTGTTTCATCCAAATACCCTTACTCACCAGCATTTCCATAGCACTGCAGCAAGACTGAAAGGAGAAGGCCATTAAGATATTTTGTGTTTCTTTGTATTTCAAACACAATCTTTTAACATTAGAAATTTAATAAGACAGTTATTTCAAGTGATTACATTAAATGGAAATGCCATAGGCCTAGACTTGCTTAGAAGTAACATTCTGTAACCTTATATTTGAATCCCAGAGATAAAAGAGGACGACTCTGGTAATGAGAAGGCACTCTGCACATACTCATAGGTACTCTTTTATTATTTATTTAAAACATTTTGATACTACCTTTCCACTCAACTTAGGATCCCCAAGGCAGTGAACAGTCAAAATAACCTTTCTCTGTTATTAACTTCACATATTCTAAGGCAGAGATTTGGCATTCCAAACAAGTTCTGGGACTGGCACCAATTAAATTCTGTTAACTTGATCAGAAGCAGCATAGCTTTATTATTATGCAAGGAATGAACTAATTACAGTGTTACTGCAAATGCAATGAATGGATACTTGTCCGGCTAAGACTCTTATAGACTCCCACAGACTGATCCCTAAAGACTTCTGTAGCACTTTTTATATGCACAATATCTTTCAAAATATCTTTCAGCCTCCTAACAATCCCATTATATAGTCAATTAACTAACCTATATTTAACCATATTTAATTGTTCATTTACATCATTTACATTCCCCCAGTGAGAACCCAGAACAGCTTACATCATTTTCCTTTCCTCCATTTTTTCTCCACAGGAACTTGGTGAGACAGGCTAGGCTGGGTGTGTGTGACTGGCTCAGTCACCCAGCAAGCTTCCATGGCAGAGGGGGGATTTGAACCTGGGTCTCCTAGATCCTAGTCCAGGACTCTAACCACTACACCACACTGCTGAATGTTATTTTGGTTTTACGGACCAGGTCCTTATTTTGTATCAGTAGAACTGGTGACATACTAAACAAAAATACACTAACTGTATTCTGTAATGTATTTCTATTCCAAGCAAAATTTCAATGTGGGTAGAAAAATGTCCCGTGACATTTGTTTAAGATGGCATAAAACTACCATATTTTTACAATATTCAAGCACCTGAACTTTGAAAACATATTTACAAATGAAAGGAAAAATAATTGCATAATAATAATATTTAAAAGTATAAATTTTGCTGTTAGTCCGTGGTATTTATCTAATGCACAAACATCTTTCTCTGTGGTGAGGTAAATGTCCTCCAGATTAGCAGGAGAGGTCACCAGTTATCAAGAGGGGCTGTATCTGTCTGGGAGAATTTAAAAATACTTTCCTGGAGCAGTACTTTCTGGGGGGAAACTCATGTGTTGTTTGTTTTTCTTTACTGTTATGTATTGAGCCTGAACTGTACTTGCAAAAGGACTTAGCTTGGGGATGCATAATAATAGCTTGCTAGGATCCTAGAATGAACCAGTAGGGTGACAGGGATCCTAGAGTAACCCAATTGGGAAACAATGTAGTGTAAATAGCCTATAGCTGGGAGTGGGGTGTGTTTTGGCTGTAACCTTTTTCAGGCATAAATACCCGGCTTCGGCCAGGGGTTTCTCAGTCTTCTTTCTCATGAGCTGATCACTTGAACGCGTCTGAACCCAGTATATTTCATTTACCATTAAAAATTTAGTGTGCTAAGGTAAAAAAGGCACTTTTTGTACACTGAAAGAAAACTTGTTGTACTATGGGGACAAATTTTAGTTGCTTCTTCACTCCTTCTGACACTGTTCACTCACTTGATAGCCAAGGAGGCCACAGATGTCAAGAGGAGCCATAGGGCTTGGGGATTCCAGAGCTCGGCTGTG
Organism: Gekko japonicus; assembly: GCF_001447785.1. Lineage (NCBI taxonomy): Eukaryota > Metazoa > Chordata > Lepidosauria > Squamata > Gekkonidae > Gekko > Gekko japonicus. The sequence continues at coordinate 410,822 of NW_015160847.1, read as the reverse complement.
GGCTCTTGCTGGGTGTGTGCCTTAAAAAGCTGCCATATGATACCGACTGCTTCTACTCTGACCAACCCTACACAGCACTTTCTGTGATGGGAAGCAATAATAGAGATGTTGTCTAAACACAGATTTTCACACGCTCTTATGTAACCACTGCTTTCTGTGTGTATTTAAGTATCACCTCTTCAGCGATCAAATACCTGTCTCATAATAAAGAGCAACCTGTACTGTTTTCATTTCCAAACAACTTTGAATAGAGTCCTTTAATTAGACCAATGTATACATATACATTTTGCTCTCTACAGGTCCTTTCTTTCAAGGGCGGACATGTCTGGGCATGTTCTGAAGGTCTGCATATTATTAAATGGTATGCAGATCAAAAATATCAGCACATTACAGCTTTTGATCAGCTGTATAATGTAATTTGAAGTCAGTCATCTGGTTTTCCAGAACTCAACAGAACTCAACAGAACTCTTCAGTCTGTGAAGGTTGCACTGATTTACAAATGCAAGTCAGTATTCAGTATGGATAAATTTTATTGATCATATTTCAAAGCCTTTCAAAGCCCTGCCAGCAAAATGTGTGAGGTAGTTAGAGGCTATGGCTTGCTATGTCTGATCAATATTTAGAGCACAAAGATAATGGCCACAATCCTGAAAACCACTTAATCCCATTACTACTAATTGGACCTTCATAGCAGACAGTAGTTTTTGCAATTGTTATAGTGTAAAAATGCACTTTTAAATGGTGAATAAAGCTTCTAACTGTACATCTTTTATCCTGAATGGAAATGGATATGTCAATATTTTGAAATCATTTTAACTTACAATGACTCTTAACTTCTTTGTGTGTGTTTATTGTTCCTTAAAACAGATGAGTTTACTGTAGGATTGCCCTGGAGAAAAAACATCCTGTCTCTTCACCACAGGTTTAATGTGTGGAAATGGGCAGCTGAAATTTGTCATGGCATGGCATGGCTGTAAGAGCCATCACCTGGTAAATAACATCCCATTAAATCTCTGTACATTTTTCTCCAGGCCAGTCGCAACCCTTATTGTACTCCTTATTGTACACAGAAGGAACAAGTGGGAACCCACAAGGATTTGTTGGAGGCATCTCACTTCCCCCTCTCCCACTATTTCCTGTTTCCCTTTCCTGAAAGCCCCCATACTCTCTCTTTTCCTACTTCCCTTCTAGGGTTGCCACCCTCTGGGTGCAGGCTGAAGATCTCCTGGAACCACAACAGATCTGCCAACTACAGAAATCAGTTCCCCTTAGGGTTGCCAGATGAAAGTTGGGAAATCCCTGGAGATCTGGGGGTGGAGGGAAGGAAAGCAACCTCAGCAGAGTATAATGCCATAAAGTTCACCCTCCAAAGCAGCCATTTTCTACAGTAGGGTTGCCAAGTGAATTTTACTCACCGGCGGGGGAGCCTCGCTGCGCTCCGGGAGCCATCCGTCGTCGTGTGTGCATGCAAAACGCGCGCGCGCCGCCAGCACGTCACCGGAAGTGACGCACGACGTCGATCATGTTGAGGGCATGGCCCCAATCGGTGGAGGGCAATTCCCTCCGACGATCGGGGCCATGCCCCAAACGTGATCGACGTGGTTGCGTCACCTCTGGTGACGCAGCCATGCTGCGCTTCAGGGGGCGGAGTTCCCCCCAGGGCCCGATTCCGCGGCGGCGTAAATCGGGCTTCCAAAGCGGGGGTTTACCCGGCCCCCGGCCCCACTTGGCAGCCCTATTCTACAGGGAAACTGATCTCTGTCATCTAGAAAGCAGTTGTATTTTTGGGTGATCTCCACCCCCCACCTTGAGGTTGGTAACCCTAGTTCCCTTGGAGGAAATGCATGCTTTGGCGGGTGGAGACCATGGCATTATACTCCTCCGAGGTCCTTTCTCTCCTCAACTCCCACAGTCCTCAGGCTCCCCGCCCCAATTTCTAGGAATTTCCTATCTCCCTCCTTTTAGCAGTCCCCTCCCCATATCCTCTTCCTGCTTCATTGTCTCCTCAGCCATTCATCAATTACCTTTTATCTGCCTCCCATCTTCAGCTATATTTATTCTTTATTCATTTATACCCTACCTTTCTCCTAAATGTGGACCAAAGAAGCTTCCATTATTCTGCTCTCCTTTTTATCCACACAACAATCCTGTGAGGTAGGTTAGATTGAAAATATGTGGCTGGTCCAAAATCACCCAGTCACTTTCCACAGCAAAATGGGGATCTGAACCTGGGTCTCACAGACCCAAATCTGAAGCGCTAACTGCTACACCTCATTGACTTTTATAGGGTGGCTGCTATTGAACAGTAGCAAGCAGCCAGGCCTACTTGAGTCATGCAAATGAGCTGGCATCAAGTCACCCAGAGGTTGCTGCCAAGCCTAGGGTTGTCAACCTCCTGGAGACCCTCCCAGAATTACAACTGAACTCCAGATATCTGTCCCCCTGGAGAAAACGGCTGCTTTGGAGGGTGGGCTCTGTCTTTTTACCATGCTGAGGCCTCTCCCATTCCCAAACCCTGCACTCCTCAGACTTCATCACAAAATCTCCAGGAATTTCCCAACCTGGAGCTGGCAACTCTAGCTAGGCCTGGCCCCAATGAGTTCTCCCTCAAAGGCCAAAACAGGCTTGAAAGGGCCTTCTCACTGCCTTTTACTGATACAGCCACTGTCTTTTTCCCACTGCCCACTGCCTTTTACTGATACAGCTGAATGCTGTAGTTGCCTAGCAACAGCCACTGAAGGACTCTGTTGCTTAAAGCTACAGGCACTTCTTTTATAATTTTTGGATTTTTTAAGCTGCTCAGTTCTTTTAGCTTTCTCATTTTTCTGTAAACCTAGCACCCTTTTTAGGTTTGTGCAAAGAATCTGTCTTGCCTGTTCACAACTCCAGTCACTGGATTTAAGTATCCAAAGACTTTGCTATTAGAATATAGGATGTTCATATCAGCATGATTAGTAATACTGTGCTGTTGATTTAAGAGACTGTTGAAGTTCTTGAGGTTCCTAAAAGTTGCCTGTGACAGTCTCATAGGGTTGCCAACTCCAGCTTAGGAAATTCCTGCAATTTGGGAGTGATGCCTGGGTAGGGTTCCCAGACTCCCGGTCTGGGCGGCGGATCCCCCAGTTTTCAGGGCTTCTGCCTGCTGCTGCCTGCTGCTGGCCTGCCCCCAAACAACATCACATGGCAAGGTCCCGACCCGATGACATCACATGGAATTGACGTTATTGCGTCGTAATGTTGCGTGGCGACACTGTCCTTTTTGGGCAAAGCTCTATGGTTTGAGCCAGGGGTCGTTTCGTAGAAAAAGAGCTAGGGGAACTCATTAGCATAACTCATTAGCATATGCAACACCCCCTGACATCAGGGGCCCGGCGGTGGACCTGCAAGGCCGGCGGGAGTGCGAGGAAGCCCTGCCAAGGCCCTCCCTGGCCCCAGGCAGGCAGGGGTGGGGAGAGGCAGGAAGGAAGCAACTTCCCTTCTCCTGCCTCCTCCTGGCTAAATGAGGGCCGGAAGCAGGGGGCGGGGCTCATTGGGGAGATTAAAGTCATCCCCACCGTGGTGCTCGTGTGCACCTGACTGCCTGTCAATGTATATATTTTTGGTGTCTACCAGAGTTCCCTCTAAGCTGAGTTAGTGTGAGCTAGCTCACCGTTTTTTAGCCTCCGGCTCACACATTTTTGTCTTCGCTCAGGAAGGGATGGCTCCAGAGCAAGCTAATTTATGCAGTAGCCAAACTGATCGCTCACAGCTTTAATGCCAGTAACTCACAAAGTAGAATTTTTGCTCACAGGACTCCACAGTTTAGAGGGAACATTGCTCACAGGAGCATCTGCTGTGCCTCCCACCCCACCCCCCGCAGTGGGAAAAGGAGACTAGAGGGTGGAGCTGCTGAGTTTCTTCCTTTGACCTGCAGCCGCTCTGACTCTCAGCCACTGGCACTGTGGGAGCTATATATATATATAACCCATACAATGTTGACTCCCAGGCCTGTGCTACCTGTGGCATCTAGACCCAGAAGGCAGAGTAAGTATCCAAGTGGGTCCTGTTTCAAAAAGTTTTAAATTCACAAGCAGAATTAAGAGTGCCTTTTGCTTTGGAATGCATCGTTTGTGAAAGTGGTTGATGTGGGATCAAAAAATGGAAGAAGACCCATCCTAAAGCAGACTGCATGATATGGGGTACACTGGTTAGCATTTTGGACTGGAGGTGAGAAATCCAGTGCTCAGCCAAGAAACTCTTTGAATAGTCTCCAGTGTTATGTCTCTCTGTTCAAACTTGAAAGTCATCCATGAGAATGTGTTTGTTTATTTAAGACATTTCTATAACACCTTTGTCTCTACATGGAGCCCAAGACAAGTTACAAAAATATGCCAAAAGAGTACTAAACCTAAAAAGTAAAAGTCTAAAGTAAATGACCACAGCATTAGAATATCAGAAGCCAAAAAGGGTCCCAAAGAACTTTCAACCAGCACACAAATTACATGTTAGGATTGTTGTGATGGGGGGGGGGGAGCACTAGTTGCAAGCCAGAGATTCATGCTGGAGATCTGAAACCACCAATTAAATGGGAGTTGCAGCAGTCACAGTTGACTTTGCCTGTCCCTTCCTTGGTACTTTTATCTGCTCCCTTCCCTGCCTGTAATACAACAGCCTTGCTTGCTGCAGCAGGTAGGAGAATGGGACAGACAAAAGGGCTGGGGAAGGACCGGGTAGACAAGCTGCACCTGGCACACCTCCTGTTTAATTGGTAGCTTTAAAGCTATAACAGGAATCTCTGGGTTCCAATCTGTCAACCCCAGAGGAAGGACAGGATACGAACAAGTAATCCTAATGATTCAAATGAAAAATACAAGAGCATCACTGGTAAAAAGGGCCTTCTGAGAACTTATTTACATACCATGGTGAAACCAAAGATTCGGTGGTTGTGTAATAGATTATGTGCTGGGCTAAATGCTAGAACTGGCATCAGAGGTAGTGCTGAGTCAAAATAATGGGCGGTACATTTCACAGTTATTTTCCACCCCCTGCAAAATTCCCCCCTTTCAACAATTTTTGGCACTCTTTTGAGAAATCATCATGACAGTAGTTGCAACAGTGACATGTGACGGTGAAGGGATAAGAAGCATATTGCTCAGGCAATGATCCAGTTATGTTCAGGTAACCAGCTGGGGCAGATTGTGGATGGAATGTGAATTCAAAACCTCATCCAAATGCACAAGTGATTCACTGTGGATAGATGATATCTGCAAGGAATGATTGTCAATGGGGTACACTGTGCATCAAATATATATCTCTGTTCACATTTGGCCCCAAGTAGCCAGACTTCCACTCAATCATATGTGACTTGAATTTGATCAAGGCAAGTGCCTTGCAATGCTGTGGTGATGGGCAATGATTACACAGACAGCCAGGTTACCAGGAAAGTATTTCCTCCTACCTCAAATCTTGAGAGAGGACAATGGGAAAGCCTCATTTACTCTCACTGATATTGACTGAAGTAAAATCTGATTGGCTGAGGTATAGTAAAGAATCCTTTCAAGTAAAAGAAAACGGAGACTAACTCAATAGCATATCAGAAAAATTATGGCTTTGAAAAGGTATAGAAACATACATGAAAGGATGAAGGTAGGAATTAAGGGTGATCTCCCTTGCCTAATGACTACTTTTCCTTCAAAAACTAAACCTCAGGAAATTTCAGTGTAACTTGGCAGCACGAGAAAACAGGCTTTGAAAAATAAAATAATGAGTTGGATCCAGACAGCTCAGTTGTGTCCAGTCTCTCTCTTTACTACAGCTCCTGTCCCCTGCGGTCCCCGTGATCCCTATGGCACGGCCATTTTAAGTGGTCAAAGGAAGCACCCTGCTTCTTTTTTCACCAATGGAACAGCTAGTTGGATCCAACCCAATGGGTGGTAGAATTATGTAACTAACAAGTGGAGACACGCAAGAAACTTGCAGGATGGTTATCTCATTCATCACACCTTTGCTTCCTCTCCTTACCCCCTACCTCTCTCACACTATTTCTCCCCTCTGCCCCACTTTTCTTACTCTCTATTTCTCCTCCATGCATGTGACTTCCTCTCTCTTTCTGACCTTTCATCTTTCTCTTTGTTTTTCTGCCTCCCCACTTCATCACTCTTTCTCTCTCTTTCTGCCCCCACCCCATCATTCTTTCTTTCTGCCCCCATCACTCTCCCAGCCTCCTGCCTGCTTCCTCTCCCCCCACAGCAGCAGTGGCAGCGGTCTGGGAATCACAACGGGTCTCCCAGCTACAGAGATCAATTCACCTTAGGGCTGCCAGCTCCAGGTTGGGAAATTCCTGGAGATTTGGGGGTGGAACTTTGGGACAGTGAGGCTTGGGGTGGCAAGCAGCCTCAGCAGGGTATGATGCCATAGATTCAACCCTCCAAAACAGCCATTTTATCCCAGGGAACTGATCCCTGTCGCCTGGACAACAGTTGTAATTCTGGGTGATCTCCAGTCCTCACCCGGAGGCTGGCAATGCTGGTTCTCGTGAAGGAAATGGCTGGAGGGTTGAATCTATGACATTACACCAGTCCAAAGTTCCTTCCCTCCTCAAATCCCACCCTCTCCAGGCTCCACCCCTCAAATTTCCCAACCTGGAGTTGGCAACCCTATTTCCTTCCCACCCAACAGCCAACCTAC
>NW_015160847.1:393938-403854 GCF_001447785.1 Gekko japonicus | reverse complement strand
GAGACCCCCCAGAATTATAACTAGACTCTAGACAGCAGAGGTCTGTCTCCCTGCAGAAAATGGCTGTTTTGGAGGGTGGACTCTGTGGCATTATACCCAGCTGAGGCCTCTCCCTTCCCAAACCCAGCCCTCCTTAGAGTCCACCACAAAATCTCTAGAAATCCCCCAGCCTGGCACTGGCAACTCTTGTGAGGCCTGGCCCCAAGGCTCCCTCCCTCCCTCCCTGAAAGGCCGAAATAGGCCTGGAAAGGGCCCTTCCCCCACCCTTTGACTGACAGAGCCAGTTAGAAGCCCCCCCCAACATTCTAATCTCTCACCATTGATGCCTGAAGCAGATCCCTGCAGAGGCCATTTCAAAAATCCTGAAGGGTTTTTTTGAGTTTTTGGATTTTTCTACAAACCCAGGAAGTCTACTGACTATGTAGGAGAAGCTGTTGGGGGAGAGTGAGGCCCCTGTTGGTGGAAATAAATATCCGCACCAAAAAAAAACCCCTCTGGAAAATAGAATAAGGATAGATATCTTAATTGAAAAAAAACCCTGTCTCAAGCATTCACAATATTTAAGAAGTCCTCTACAATATTTTTTTATACAAGCGGGTTGCTACAGAGATATTGCAATTATTAGGACATAAAAAATCAGGGTGTAGGCCACTGCAATCACTTTCTCTTTCATGGTATGCTGCATTCTTAGTAGTTGTGAGTAGGCCTCCTGAAAATAATGACATTTGGCTTGCAGCGTCACCCTATGTGTTTTGAGTCAGGGGTGTTTTGAGTCAGGGGTGAATGGCACTTACTGGGGATTAAAGCCCCAAACTACTAGGGCTACAATGTTTATAGGACAGTAATTGTTTTAAAAGCAGTTCACAGTAAGCATTTGTAGAGAGGGACATTTATGCATTTCTAATAACATTGGAGCTGCGGTGGCTAGGGCTGCCAACCCCCCCGGTAGGGCGGAATTCCCCCCGCCCCGGAGGCCCGTTACCCGACGCCGGGGAATCCGGGCCCGGGGGGAACTCCGCCCCGGCGTGCGCGTCACCCGGAAGTGACGTCGCACGCTGGGGCCATTTGAGGGGAAAACTCTTTGTTTTCCCCTCAAATGGCGTGGCCCCGCCCAGCGTGTGACGTCACTTCTGGTGACGCCCCGGCGGCGCGCGCGCGCACACGCACGATCGGCTCCTGGACCAGCAGGACGCTCCCCCGACGGTCCGTTTTCAAGATTTGGCAACCCTAGCGGTGGCTCAAGTGGTTAAGACGCTGAACTGCAGGCTGTGGAAGGTCAGTAGTTCAGCAGTTCGAGACCCAGGTGCCGCATGATGGAGTGAGCTCCCATCTCTAGTTCCAGCGCCTGCCAACCTTGCAGTTCAAAAGCAAGAAATTGCAAGTAGATAAATAGGTACCACTTCGGTGGGAAGGTAACAGCGTTCCGTGTGCCTTGGTGTTTAGTCATGCCAGCCACTTGACCACGGAAACGTCTTCGGACAGCGTTGGCTCTTCGGCTTTGAAACAGAGATGAGCACCGCAACCCTAGAGTCGGATTCGACTGGCTTTCGAGCAAGGGAAACTTTACCTTTACCTTTACCTTAATAACATTACAGTCCTGATTTGGATGGCCCGGAATAGGCCAGTCTTGTCAGATTGTGGAAATTAAGCAGGGTTGGCCCTGGTTAGTACTTGGATGAGAGACCACCAAGGAAGTCCAGGGTTGCTACACAGAAGCAGGCAATGGCAAACCACCTCCGAACGTATCTTTCCTTGAAAACACTATGAGGTTGCCATAAGCCAACTGCACCTTGACAGCACTTTCCACTTTCAATAACATTACATGCAATGATTAGGGTTGCCAAGTCCATCTTCCGCCCCCAGCGGGGGACTTTGGGGGCGTTCTTGGAGGGGGCGGGGCATCACCAACGTGCTGATGTCACATTGGGGACGTCCGCCCCCCCGCCTGTGCACCCAATATCCAGAAACGCGTTTCCTGCACTTAAAGGAGCTGGCGTTTCCCTTTTAAGTGCACGGAGCTGGCATTTCCCTGCAAGGGTGATCTCAAGTGGGGATTTTGCTTGGGAGGAAACACGGGTTCCATGAAGTCCATCTTCCTTCTCAAGAGAAAAGGGAGAGGGGTGGCTGTGGGTGTTGGGGGTGGGGTAGAACCCCCCCCCCAAAATGTGGGACCCCTGGCAAACTGAGGGGGGGTTGGCAACCCTAGCAATGATGCATGCAAGCATGTTTAACTATTAGTCATTTTTCACGAAAAGCTGTTTTTGGACTATGTGTGTTTGTGGTGAAGTAGAAGCCGATGAGGTGTTTAGCAGCTTCTCTGCTATCACTATCCACGCCAAACCGCAATCCTCAATGGTTTTCACTCTTTTGGAGACATGGCCAGTTCTGCAACCAGGCAAGGGAAGATGTGGCCTTGGCAATGGGTTTTTAGGCATGACAGATTCTGCTTCCACCATTGCCCTGCCTCCACCTCCACTCCACTTCCACTGCCACCCCACCTCCTAGCAAGGAGCTGAAGCACTTAAGGTAAAGGTAAAGGTTCCCTTGCTCGGAAGCCAGTCGAATCCGACTCTAGGGTTGCGGTGCTCATCTCCGTTTCAAAGCCGAAGAGCCAGCGCTGTCCGAAGACGTTTCTGTGGTCATGTGGCCGGCATGACTAAACACCAAGGCGCACGGAACGCTGTTACCTTCCCACCGAAGTGGTACCTATTTATCTACTTGCAATTTCTCGCTTTCGAACTGCTAGGTTGGCAGGAGCTGGAACTAGAGATGGGAGCTCACCCCATCTTGCGGCACCCGGGTCTTGAACTGCTGAACTACCGACCTTCCACAGCCTGCAGTTCAGCGTTTTAACCACTTGAGCCACCGCTGCTACTGCTGAAGCACTTACTGCAGCACTTACTAATGTTCCTTCCCTTCTCTTTCCTCACAACCACAGTATGGTAAGCTGCATATACCCAATAAAGATCCTGAACTCTCATTGGCATGACACTCATGATGGGAGATGAGGTGGCAGCAAGGAATGGCTACTGTGGACGAATGGCTACTCTGGTGGCACCCCTTGTTGAGCCGCTACTGATGGGAGGCAGAAGACACACAATTTGAGCTGGGTGCGTGTATGTGTGTAACAGAAAAAGAGCAAGAATGCTTCTGAGACATGATTTGGAATAGGAATGTGGCAACTAGAAAAAAGTGAGCTCTTCTCCCATGATTTTTCAACTATCAATTGTGTCTTCCCAAAGTCACTTTTTAAAAAAAATGCTGTTGGGCTACAATTACACATTTTCATGTAATCTGTACATAAACGTGATTAGGGTTGCAACCGTAGTTACCACTATGGCTCAGCTACGGTTACCAGTCCCCCAGTGGGAGCAGGGGATCCCCCTACATTTCCCCCATCACTCCGAGCATTGGTGGAGGGAAAGTATCATGAAAAATGGCTATCAGGTTAACAGCGTGATTTCACTTCCAGGATAAACTTTGAAGTGATGTCAAGCCTCTCTAGGAAGTTCCATGAACTCTGGGGTAAAAACATAAGGTTTTCACTGATTCCTAGAAAGGACTGACATTCTGCTTTTCCTAGAAGTTATGTCAGCCATTGTTCCCTCTAAGCTGAGTTAGTGTGAGCTAGCTCACGGTTTTTGAGCCTCTGGCTCACACATTTTTGTCTTAGCTCAGGAAGGATGGCTCCAGAGCAAACCAATTTGTGCAGTAGCCAAATCACCTGCTCACAACTTTAATGCCAGTAGCTCACAAAGTAGAATTTTTGCTCACAAGACTCCACAGCTTAGAGGGAACATTGGTAGGAATCACTGAAAACTCTACGGTTTTACTATAGAGTTTCCAGAGATTCCTAGAGAGGCATGATGTTACTTCCGGGTTCCCCCGGAATTGATGTCCCCATTACTGATGGCTACCCCTGCAAGTCCCTGTCCCCCATTTTTCTGCTGGTTGCCAGGCCAGGCCTGGCACCCCTACCCAATATTCACAATATATTTGGAGATGGTATGAGCAGTACTCATGTGGCATGTCTGTTTCTGTGTATACGCTCCTGTATGGCAATTTTGGGTGCTGCCAGGCATCTACTGTAGGGTTTTTAAAAATCTTTTTAAAATCTGAATTTCTGTTTTTTCTCTCTTTGTATTTTGCTTTATATGTGTGAACTACAAACATGTACATAGAAAGCTTGTGGGCTTTTTTTTTTTTTTAGGAAGGGCATTGGTCTAATATTTTATATGGATTTTAAATTATTATTGGATTGATGCCATCCTGTCATTCAGTAGTCCATCCTTAGCTTCTCACCCACTGTTGACAGCACCTTTTCCCCCCAGATGTTCACCTCTTCTGATAGGCATAACAGCCTCACAGTAATCCAGGAAGAATGGGGGTGGGGACAAGCCTCAGGAAGTGGGGCATGAACACTGGAAAGTCAGCATGCCAGGGAGGAACCCTACAATCTCCGCCAAATGACCTGATTTTCAGATTAATTTGCCACAGGAGCAACTGTGTCATGCAAAGGAATGCACAATGACTGTGCAATAGGCAGCGTAATCACCACACTAGGCAACAGTTTTTCTAGAATATAGCTGAGAAAATGGTGAGAACCAACTTATGCTCTGGAGATATTTGGCCGGCTCAGTGTAATGCTCAGCATGTCTGGAAGGCACTCACTTTGTTGAAACTTTTGTAAACTTTGTGAGGCTGAGTGACTCAGGAGAGCTTTCCCAGGCTGATGCCTGAGTGGTAATACCAGATCGGTCAACTGTAAGGTTCTATAGACAATATGATTTATGATGCTGTTTGTGGCCCGATTCTATATTGGAAAGATCTTGTGGGTATGTTTGTGAAAAGTACTGGGTTCGAGAGATATAGATGAGTGATTTCAGCTCATGATTTATTCGAAGGTAGAAACTGAGACCAGGAAGTGGGGCCCGGGGGCCTGCTTATATGCCGGTTCCAAACCACACCCAACCAGTGTTCCCTCTAAGCTGAGTTAGTGTGAGTTAGCTCACAGTTTTTTAGCCTCCGGGTCACAGATTTTTGTCTTAGCTCAGGAAGGAGGGCTCCAGGGCAAACGGATTTATGCAGCAGCCAAATCGCTCGCTCACAACGTTAATGCCAGGAGCTCACCAAGTAGAATTTTTGCTCACAGGACTCCACAGCTTAGAGGGAGCCTTGCACCCAACACCCGTGATTGGTCTATTTACAGTACCCACATAACCATAGGTCCATACTAGGATCCAGATCGGCCGATAGGTCCATTCTTGGATCCTCAGCGTCCATTGTTCTAGATTGTGAAGCTCCGTGTGTTCACTAGACCATGTGCGAGGCTGACCGCGTGCGTGGTCCTTTGTTAGGACATAACAGTTTGTAATTGTAACCTGCCTTGAGTTTGGCAGGCACTAGAGAAAGGTGGGTTAAGAGGACTCCAAATAAAAAAAGTAATAAATGAATGGACAGAAATGTAACTTTGGAGGAAAAAAACAACAAGAAGGTTATTTGTATATGATGAAGCAACAAACCCAAGTTTGCTACTGCATACAGTTTCCAAGAGGTCTGTGCAACTAGTCAGTGCTCCCATAATATACATTTTAGCATGAGCAAAAAAGCTGCATAGGAAATCAAAGTAGGTTCAGTCACAAGCATGGTACAGGGCAACCTAGAGGAACCCATACAAACAGATAGCTAAGAAAGGCAGGTGTTGACTATCATGAGGCATGTGGAGCTATATTATCCTGAGAAGGTTCTGGCACTGCGAGGGCAGCTCTCGTATTAATTAGATTATTCTGATTCATTCCAAGCATGAATTAGGAAGCATGAAGTTAAATTATGTTTGAGGGATGTTAATATGTTTGACTCCATGTTGTTTACTTAGCAGTTTAGCACAACAATATTAAAATGGCGACACTCAGGATGCAGGTGCGTAATAACATTAGAAATAGGCTCCCAGCCTGTGATGCAGCTAGCTCAAGAGTATAAACTTTGCTCCCTAGTGTTTTAATTATAGGGTAAGTTTCCTTTACAGAGCAGAATTGAGAATCTCTGCTGAGGACTTCCCAAAATAAAACAGTTAGAGAGTGATTTGGCTATTTATTTATTTTTGCTTTGCTGGGGAAGAGGGAGGGGGAAGAAGGAAGCAGAATCATTCTCAAGTGTGTAATGCTTCCAATGAGCCTGCAAATTTTCCAGCAAAATTAACAGAATGAAAAGTGCAGGCCTGTAGTGATGCTACATTGTTAACCAACAGTCACATTGAATGGGGAAAAATGAATGGATCTTCAATTGCCTGTCCCTGTCAATACATAAGCAAACAGCTGGGCAGTACCTTCCCACTTTAAGAACTGTGAAGTTCAATGCAGGGTTCAAGTTGTGCCAAGGCTCAACTCCAGAACTGGTTCTAATGCAAAGCAATAATAAAGTCAAGTGCCTCTGAGCATGGACCAAGTTCATTTCTTTTGCCACAAAATAGCTCCAGACACATAGTTTACCCTCACATGCAAGGGATTACTGGGCAGGCATCCAGGCAAGCTTGAGGGACAACAACTTTCTTTTTAGAAAGTAAGTACTGACTAAATTATTTGGCTGCCAACTGAGCTGGAGAGGGAAAATAATTTGGTCACAATCCATAGCCTGATCGGACTTTTAACAGGGCAGTGAATGCCTTAGAGGCGTGGAGTCCTGGAAACACCAAAGATCTCTAGATCTCTGTCTCTAGATAGAAAACACTGGGTGCTTCTGGGCAAAAAGTAAGATGTTTGTTTTGTTAAATGTTGACACCAACCCTGTTCTGGGGAACTGCACCTTACTTGGTCCCCTCATATTAACAAAAAAACAAACAAACCACTTTTTGTTATCATGTCTCTCTGTGATGGGGAAGGCACTGAATAGCCACAGGTAGGCTGAGGGTGGCCAGCTCCTCCCATACCATTAGGGTTGCCAACCTCCAGGTGGTACCTGGAGATCTCCTGCTTTTACAATTGATCTCCAGTTGATCATGATCAGTTCCCCTGGAGAAAATGGCTGCTAAGGAGGCTGGACTCTATGGCATTATACCCTGCTGAGGTCCCTCCCCTCTCCAAACCCTGCCCCCAGGCTCCACCAACAAAACCTCTGGTATTTCCCAACCCAGAGCTGGCAACTGATTGACCACTGTGTGAGACAGGATGCTGGACTAGATAGACCACTGGTCTGATCCAGAAGGGCTCTTCTTATATTCTTATGTTCTTAACTATCCAGCCCACAAGTTAAGATCTTTCTCTCAAGTGCTGGCAGCCCTCCGTGCTCCTGGCTGCAGAGATGAGGCAGGTGGCAATCAGAGACAGGGCATTTTCAGTGGTAGCATCTTGCCTTTGGACTGTCCTCCCTGGCATCAACCTTACTTTCCTTTAGATGCCAGGCTAAAGCATTGTTTTTTACCCAGATTTTCCGCTAATAGGTTTTATATTTTTTTGCTGTTTTGTGGTCTGCTTCTGGCCTGATGTCTGCTTTATAGATATTTTTATGCTGTTTTTATGTCCCTGCTTGTTTTAATGACTTGTTTTGTTTTTATATTGATCATTTATATGATATTGTTTTTGCTTGTAAGATACCCCAAACAGGACTCTGGGGGAATAAAGTTTACTGAATGAATGAATGAATGAATGAGAAACAGCCCATGAGAACTGGTGGAGTCAAACAATGATAGCACCCCACTGTGAAGACTGGTAGGTAATCCCATTATCTGAAGAGTCAGCCTTATGGTGAGGAAGGGCAAGCAGGACGGGAGCATTGGTGGTAACCTCAATATTACACCCTCTGTTTGATGAATAAACTCGCCTGTGCAGGCTAAACCCATGTCAGGTGCTGACCTCTCTCTGGATGGTGTTACTTGCCAGTCCTTACCACTGTTTGCTTTCACCAGCCCTGAGCAAGAGCCTAGCCAGAGGGCAGATGACTGAGATGCCAGTGTGCTCAGTGATGGGTTGAGGCAGGTTCCAGCACATTCCTCTATTCTGGATGCTTTGCTCTATATTACAAAGTTATGTGTACAGACTAAGAACTTGGTCCTATATCTTGCAGTAGGTAAGCAAACACTGTTGTATGCATATTTCACCAGGGGAAGGGCCATGAAGTTGGAGGAAGGCTTCAGACCGTGCTGAGCAGAGGTAAGATACACACCAATAAATATTTCTGTCCTTAGATTATCAAGTTCTATATTTAAATTTTTGTTATTCTCATGTAAATTGATCTTGAGTAGAGGAAGGGAGGGGAAAGATGTACTTTGCTGTTTTCAGTGGATTTATTTATTTGTGCTTTGTTAACTGGAGGACATTTTTATCTTTTGCAAATACTATCATATTTTCATCCTGCCCTTCTTCCAAGGAGCTCAGGGAATGCACGCATGGTTCTCTCTTCCTCAGTTTCACCCTTATAGCAACACTGTGAGGTAGGTTAGGCTGAAAGAGTGCGACCAGCCCAAAGTCTCCCAGAGAGATCCATAGCTGAGCTGGAACCTGGTCCTCTTCACTTCCAGTCTAGCTGCTATATCACCAGGGCTCTAGTCGGGGGGGAGCTCTCAGGTACGGAGCTCCGGAAGAGAACCTCTAGGGGGCGGGGCAGTCACGTGGTGAAGCCCCGCCCCCTTCTTTACCCCGCCCTCTGCTTCGATCCTCATTCCGTTTGGGAATGAGGATGAAGCAGGAGGGTAAGTAGCCGGGCCTTCTGACACACTTCCGGTGATGTCAGGGGGTGTGGCCTTCTGTCACTTCCGGTGATGTCAGGGGGCGTGGCATATGCAAATAAGTTATGCTAATGAGTTATGCTAATGAGCTCCGGCAGCTCTTTTTCTACAACAAGACCCCTGTATATCACAATGCCCACTGATAACAAGAACCTGGTTCTCAAACATGGACTATCTGCCCAAACTCCATCTTGGCTAAACTCACACCTGACCACCCATTTTAGCAGTTAGCAATGCCTTGCTTCGGAGGTCAATGAGTGGCCAATATCTTGGGCGGAGACTGAACCACAGATGGGACATCTGCACGTCTACCTGTTGCCAAGCCGGGCAACCTCTTGGGTCTCTCAGTATAATTTCATTAGCAAATGCAAGTCCTCCTGAGTGCCAAATCTAATTGCTATCAAGACACAAGGTGGGCTTGATGAGGACCTTGCCTGAAAGCCCCCTACCAGCGTTACTCAGATGTGGGTGAAACTTCCACCCTGCCAGCCCCTTTTGTCAGCCTAGGATATTCCCCTGCCTGGATGCCATCACCTTTGGTTGCCCTTTTGGGAAGCCCCTCCCCCAACATAATCAGAGCCAGGAAATCCATACAGTTTATCCCAGACTCATCCTGAATCCCTGGACTTTAAAATCATGTATTTGATTTTCTATTATGCTGGCTCCTATACTATCACTGCTCCACCATCTAAAGTGTGGTGTTGGAGCACAGAAACTGCCAACACTGCTTTTTTCTCCTTTGGGGCTGGTTCTGCATCTGGCATTTGCTCCACATTTCCTCAACACTGAGGAAAAGGTGCAGCTCAAAACCACATTCAAATACCCCAGGCCAATGCCGTACTGGCTGCAAAGTCACCCCTGAACAGCCATAAAATGGCCATCTATAAAGAAGGTACCATAAAATCCGATGATCAAAGACAGAGAAAGTGGCATGCAATGCAGAGGGTACCATAAAATCTAATGATCAAAGGAAGTGAAAGCGGCATGCAATGCAAAGGGGAATTCCTGTGTGGGTTCGTTAAAACAACTGAGGGAAAAGCCAATGCAGAATCACCCTGGGACTCGGATGTTTTCTTGCCACACAGGAGCATCCCTCTGCTGCCTTATCTTCTAAATTATTTCAGGACTCTACTTGAGTCCCCTACTATCAGTTTCTGGGTCATCAAGACGGACAATGTACCCTACCCAGCTCAGAAG
>NW_015160847.1:347669-393881 GCF_001447785.1 Gekko japonicus | reverse complement strand
TCTCTTTTCTCCCTTTTTAAACCCCACCCTGTTCCACTCTTCCTTTCCAAGCACAGAATTCTTACTCGCCAGTGGCTTAGCTCCCTTGCACTCTCTCTTCTCATTTAACTCTTCATATGCAGTCTCTTCTGAACACAACCATTTCATTGTTCTTATGTTTAGATAACTTTCAAATCCTGTAGCACTATATTTTCCCTAAATAAATTCTAAACCATGTTTATGGTTACTGGTAGCCTTTTAGAGGTAGTTGGAGATTGCCTTCCCACTCTCTACATTCATGTGGGTAGCCGTGTTGGTCTGAAGCAGTAGAACAAAGTTTGAGTCCAGTGGCACCTTTAAGACCAACAAAGTTTTATTCAAGGTGTGATGGACTACATTTAAAATGCTGTTTTCCTAATGCAGCAAAATCAGAGAAGGGAGGTGAATAGTTAATTCTGCTCTAGAATGTTGAGCTTGAGTGACAGGCTTCTCTGATTGGCCAGCCCAAGCTGAAGGAAATATAAGATCAGTTGTGTGCTGAGGGAAGAATTAGTTCATTTTGAGGTCAGTGGCAACTGCTGTTCAGTAAAATAAAAGTTCAGCTAAAAGACTGGATATTTTAAAAGTCTGACTAAAAGTCTGTCAGGCAGGTTCACTTTTTGAATAAAGGGAGAGACTCCTGGTCTTAACTGTGTTCAACATAACCTGAGAAAGAATTAGATCTAAGAATTCAGAGTCTAGTGTCAGTTTATGCTGAAGTACATTTTCACACAGATCCAAGAATTGGGGTTTGAGATTTTGGCAAAGAGTGGCTGGGTAAAAGGCTGAAGCTCCCAGTCAGGCCAAAAGGAATAGGATTATGTTTTCAGGGAAGAAATATAAATCCTGTCCAGTTATACAGGGAATTGACACTGAGGCAGTCCCTGGTCTGTTGTGAAAGGAAACGTTTATAGAGTACTCGGGAAAGAAGACACATTGTGATTTCAGAAAAGGGGAAAGAATTTGATACACTAAAAGTGGCCTTTCTAGAAAACCTGAACAGTTATTAGGAAACTATATGCAGAAATATTTAACTGAAACCAAAATACTTAGTCAACCATCTCTCATTGATAAGAACCAAGAATTTGTGAAAATAAGCTGTTAAAACACCATCTTGGCTGTCTACAGAAATATATACTGTTTTACCAACGTTTACCTCAGCCTTTCCAATTCCTGACTACCCCATACCATCCCTGCCTATTAAATAATCTTTCTCCAGTGCCATTTCAACTGATCTAAAAAGAGGGCTCCTGTTTTCTCCTGACAAGTTCTTGGGCTGGGTTGGGTAAAAGCCAAATTAGATTCCAATTTATAAAGCCACAAATATTATCACGCTACTAGGGGGTTAGCTCAATACCCGAAGGGAACTAAGAATTTTGGTGGGAAAAATCTGCCTCACAGTGAAGAAGAAGAAGCAGGGCTCCGTCATACAAGGTATGAGCTTTTGTGTGCATGCACACTTCCTCAGATACATTGAAATGAAAGTTATCAGTCCATACATATAGGTAGAGGGTGCACCTATATGTATGGATAACTTCCATTTCAATGTATCTGAGGAAGTGTGCATGCAAACGAAAGCTCATACCTTGAATAAAACTTTAAAATCAGAATCATAGTTGGAAGGGATCTCCAGGGTCATCTAGTCCAACCCTCTGACCACTGTTCCAAGCCCAGAAGATGACAAAAAACCTCCAGGATCCCTGGCCAAACTGGCCTGGAGAAAATTTGCTTCCTGACCCCGAAGTGGCAATCAGCCATTTCCCTGGACATGTAAGAAAGGCCACAACAACTAAGCACCGAGGCAAAGCTTCCTGCCCTCCCTCTCATGATCTGCCTAAGTTCACACAATCAGCATTGCTGTCAGATGGCCATCTAACCGCTGTCTGAAAACCTCCAAAGGTTTGTTGGTCTTAAAGGTGCCACTGGACTCAAACTTTGCCCACTCTCTAGGTAAAGGTTCCTAAATCACATGCTCTGCTCCCCCTAACAAGTGTGTCAGTTTTCTAAGCTAGCCAGGTTGTGGAAGTTGGAAGAGGTTTCCCCCTGACACCGAGCTCAATTCCCCCAAATTAGTTCCAGTTCTGGGCAAGTGATCTGAACCCCAGAAAGAGTCCCCATGTACCTAAGGATACACATGAAGGGGAGCATTGGTGGTAACACCATCAAGACTGCATTAGGTGCACTTAACTCAGAGACCGTCATATCTTCAGGTCTTCTCATTGTTGCCTGTGTTGCTTTTATTAATTTTTTTAAATAAATGGATATTAGTTTTCAAAAAGAGAGACATTGCATAGATTTCCCCCTTCCACTTTTTATGATCCAACATGCTTTCCCCTTCTCTGTGAGGAAAGAAAGAATTTGCCAAGCTGCCATGTGAAATTACAAACTTCCTTTCTGGGAAGTTTAAATGGTTTCCTTTTACCTTCCTGTGGAGCTATTTTTAAACTCCAAGGTGATTTGCCACTTCTCCGCCAGCTCCAGGCTCCTGCCCCCAGGCTTGGGAATGAAAAGTGACTTAAGGGAGGCAGAAAAGCATCAGCACTCAAGCTAGCCAAGTGCCAAACGTTAAGTATTTTAGCAGCATTAGGGGATCATCTGTTAACAGGCAGCAGCCTTCTTGAATAGTCTTTAGCCTGCAGTCTGTTGAGAGTCAAGGGGCAGGCTGTCCTCCAGGTCCTTTCCCACTGGGACTGCTGGGTCTCAGCTGGTCTTCTTCCCAAAAGGCTCCAGGGGGTTCCCTCCGTCTGGAGAGAGATGGTCCTAGTTGTAAGCGTGCTAGGAGAAGGACTGAATTCAACCACATTTTAGCCAATTCATGATGTAATGAGCATTCGCCTCTTTTTAGCATTGCTCCAGGATGTGTGTAAATTAATGACAGTTTAATTATCTTTGCCCAGTGTCCATGGCAGTACTTGAGTAGCATATGTGCTAATATAGATGGATGCACTTTGCTGCCTTCTGTCCCCATAATTTATTCCTTTCTATCAGTTCCAGGACTGCCAGTAGAAAAAGTAATTGGATTGCTGTAGAAGTTGGCTTTCCATGTCACTTTATTTCTGTACACCTTGCTCAGTGTGGAATAAGTGCATTAGGACTACCCGTTGCAGCCCACGCATTACCATACGTATTCATAAAAAAATAAAACTTCAGGTTACCATACATATCCATAAAAAATAAAACTTCAGGACAGTCAGAGAGCAGCCTGTGTTTTTATCTCTGTAGAGTAGCCCATACAGTGTGCACCACATGAGAGCCGTTTTGCTTTGAATCAAGCATTGCCAGCCATTGGCTGGGAGGCACTTGGGTGGGGGAGGAATGGAGAAATGCCTTGGCTGCAGTGAAACTGGCAAGTGGAGTACAGAGTTTGGGAAACAACTGAGCAGCATTTCTGCTCCGCAGCACTGGATGCTTCCCAAAGATAGGATATGTTTATATTGAAACCAGCAGCATCCTATCGTTGCAAATGGAATGACTCATGCTGGTATGCTTTGTTCTTTATCAAACTTTATAAGCATACCCAGGCAACAAAACTATAGTTTGAAAATTAACTAGGTAGTCTCTGCAGTTTTTTATTCCCATTCTGCTTTCCCCTTCTTTGGCAGCATACAAGCTCCCCCGTCCTAACACAAAGCAGCATTAGGCACATAGACTTTCAGTATATTGTTCCCAATTGCTGTCCTAAATATGAGCATTCCCTCCCCCCAACACATACTCCATCTGGCCTCCTTTTAGAAGCCTGTACATGTATAATAATTTGTAAGATGTGACCCATTAGTAATAATTATACCAAAGAAGTTTGTCTTCATGCTGCCTTTCAGGATCCTTGGCCTTCATAACCATGTTGTTTTTAAAAGCTGGTAGCAGGGCACATGCTGTCTCTTGGGGGTCTGGTGTTTACTTTATTCTCTCTCACCTTTCTGCTTTGCTTATTAATAATGGTAGTTCTTAGTCAACCGGACACTGAGGTGCTGACAAGGAAATTAATTTATTCTTTAATTCATTGCAGTGATATCCCACTGTTCCTCCAAGAAGCTCATAGCATATGAGGACGGGGTGATTCCCATTTTTCCTTACAACAACCCTATGAGGTAGGCTAGGCTACGAAAGAATGACAGCCCTCGGTTACCTAGGATCTCCAAATGAAGTAAGTCGAGAGCCACATGGCAAAATGAATAAGTGTAAAGTGATGTATATATATGTGTCAAGTCATAATTGACATACGGTGACCCCAGCAAGGGGCTTTCAAGGCAAGTGAAAAGGTGATTTGCCATTGCCTTCCTCTGCAGAGTCTTCCTTGGTGGTCTCCCTTCCAAGTACAGACCCTTTTTAACTCCTAAAATCTGACAAGATCAGGTTATACCATACCATTCCACTCCCGCTGTCAAGTGATGTATACTGGAGCTAAAAAAATCTTAACTTACATGCCAAACCAAGAAAACCAAAACCTTTCTTTGAGAAGACTATTCCATAAAATAGTGACAGCTAGAGTTAGATAGCACTAGAGCCAGGGGTCATTTCCTGCAGGAGCACGCAGGAGCACACACTTCCAGCGATGTCAGGGGGTGTGACATATGCAAATAAGTTATGTTAATGAGTTACGCTAATGAGCTCCTGCACCTCTTTTTCTACGAAATGACCCGATAAAATTAACTGGAGAAAGTAAATAGAAATAACATTTTCTACCTCCCTTGGGGGAATCCAGTGAAATTGATGGGCAACAGATTCAGAACATACACTGCCGCAAACTGTAGAGATGGCCACTAGGTTACAGAGCAAAGCCATGGATGGTTAGTCCATCCATGGCTATTAGCCATAATTACCACCTCCAGAGACAATGTTCTGGTGGGAGACAACAACAGGGAGAGGCATTGGCCTCTGTGTCTCCCAGTGGTATCTGGTGGCCACTGTGGGAAATAGGATGTACAAGGGGCGGGACCCGTGATACTTGCGGGGGGAGAGGGAGCTCCACACCTATGAGGAAGAGGAGGAAGCAGCAGGAGGAGGTAAGTTCCCCCCATCCCACCAGTTCCCCCCGTCTCCTCCACCCCCCCTCTACCCCGAAGCGAGGCCTGGTGGCTTCCAGCCACCCAGGCCTCGCTGCCCCCCCGCCTGGCTCCAAAGCGGTGATGGACGCTCTGTCACATTTGGGGGGATTTAAGTATCCCCCTGATATTTTTTTACAGGTTTCAGATTTTTGTGCACACCTGGGGACTGCCCCAAGTGTGCACAAACATCTCCCTCCCCCCCCAGGTGCCCCCGATGTGAGGAAATAAGTATCCGCATGCAGGGGGCGACTTCGGTATTAGATATATAGATAGATGGACCTTTTTCTGATCTGGAGGGGCACTTCTTATATTATTACATTTTTATACCCAAGCAAGGATTTCGATCCAGGTCCCCGCAGTCAAAATCCAGGACATGAATTTGCAACACTGGTATGGGAGAAATGGTAATAATTTGCTTTGATCTCAGTGTAGTCAATAGCTTCTCAGATCACTGGAGACCAGTAGAAGAATGTGTGGGGCATTGGGAAAAGATATAAACCTGATGGACTAGTTGTGGGGGTGCAGTCAGCTGGTTGTCATTTATTTATGTATTTTTCATTTATAGTCCACCTTTTTCATTGGGACTCAAGGTAGATTATAAATACAGCAGAACTATTCCGTTAATTAGTAAGCCAATTACAAAATACAACAACAAAAAGCAGGGAACTTACAAGGACTTGCTGGCACTACTTCTCCCAAGATTTTTTCTTTCCCTTTCCCCATAGCTTCCCCCCTTTCCTGCTTATTTCTCTCCTTCCCACCTGCCAGCCAACCTACCTTTATCTGTCCCCCCTGTCTTCAGCTTCTCCCCTTCCCTCCCTTTAATAGCCTTTATATGGGAACACTATGTCCAAGTTGTGTGCTGCTAGCTACCAGGCGGGGCAATGACTTGCAGAGGGCACCTCACTTACCTCTGTATCCCCCTTCTCACATTATTTCCTCTTTTCATCCGCCTAGCAACCCCCACATTCTTACCTTTCCTTGCTTTCTTTTCTTTTCCATCTATCAATCCTTTTATCTGCCCACCTATATATTTATTATTTATTTACTTCATTTATACCATGCCACTCTCCACAATGGGAACTCAAAGCAGCTCACCTGGTTCCTCCTGTCCTCTATTCTCACAACAACCCTGTAAGGTAGGTTAGTCTGAAAATGTGTGACTGGTCCAAAGTTACCCAGTGAGCTTCTTGGAAGAATTGGGATACAAACTTGGGTCTCTCAGATTCTAGTCTGAAACTTTAACCACTATACTGCACTGCTGTTCATGGGATGGCTGCTGTTGAAAAATAACAAGCATCCAGTCCTTGGTAAATCATGCACATTGGATTATATCAAGTTGCTTGGCAATTGCTGCCAGGCCTGGCCCCAATGAGTCCTTCCTCAAAAGCTAAAACAACTCTGGAAAGGATCCTCCCCCTTCCCTACCTTTTATTGACAGAAACCAAGACTTGAATGCTGGCAATACTGCAGTGGTTGCCTAGCAACCCCCACAATGGCCACTACAAAGGGCAGTCATTTCTTAAAAGCATATGGGCTCTATTTCTTGGGGGGGGGGGTAGCTTCTCTATTTTTTCCCTAGATTTCAGATTTTTCTACAAACCTGGGGCTTTTTCAGGTTTGTAGGAAGATCTGTCTTAGGTTTAGGTTTAAGTGTCCACATATTTGGACATGTTGAGAATTAGATATATTGATAATCTGAATGGTTATATTTAAGTCTAACAGAAAACAACAATGCAGTGGGGCTGGGATTAAAGAAGTAGAAGGGGGGAAACACATTATCTCTAATAGAGGTCACCTCCTGAGCTGATCCATTATATCACAGCTCTGTTCCCTCTACAAGAATGTTCAGTGTGTTGAGGGACAAGAAACATGGTGCTAGTGTGTGCTAGTTTATAGTGATATCCAACACTGTATCAATGTGAGAATAAAATGGAGGGAGAGGGTTGTAAACCACTTTGGGTCCCTATTGGGGGTGGGAGTGGGGTATACATGAAGTAAACAAATAAATGTTTGATGCACTTCCTCATGTGTGCACTGAAATTTCTGAAGCAGGATTTCCAATGCAATGATTTGTACTTTCTCTGTGTTGCTGTAGCATACATCAAGAATCTTAAGAAATAATATGGGGACCATTTGCATTCTACAAGCAAATTGCATGATCTGCCACAGTTCCTGCAAATAGTTTCCCAGTGCTGTACAAACTGGGAAGCAGGCCAGAATTGGCCCAACTCCCCTGTTCACATGTAGGGCAGGAGTCCAAGGTATTGTGAGTGCAACTTATAATATCCTTCACACCCCAAATATGCCTAAGGACCCTTGTATCTGCTTACGTGCAAACTATGCTCCTTATTCACCTGGTTACATACAATCTGGTTGAGCTAGCAATAGAATCCTGCAGCTTTGTTAATGGCTTTCGAAACTCGCAGAACTCCAAAACACAGGAGAGAAGGAAAATTGATGGCTGACAACCAAAACATTTAAATGTTGTGGGAAAATCTGGAAACATCCTTTAAAATTACCAGCTGTTGCACGGCCTCTCACTGTACCACAGACATGAGAAGTGTCCCACACATTTGATTTACTCTTGTTTACACACCTGACCTCTGTTATGTACTTGTAGTGTAAAATTGGTGCGTGTGCTATGCTACTGTTGCTCTTTCATCATACTCTTGATCCAATGTGCACAGGGAACCATAAAGCGCTCTCCCCTGCTCCATGTCATCCATACTACCACCCTGTGAAGTAGGAAAGGCTCAGAGGGGTCCAAGGTCGCATGGTCACTATGAAACTTCGCGGTTAATTTGTACCCCATTCCGGCGCTACATCTCCTGGACCCTATTACATATCTCTACAGAACAGCTCCATAAACCCACGAAAAGACAGGCACGCACGCAGTTCCAGAGGGCCCCTGAAACGTACTGCAGCGGCAAGCCTAGTATGAAACGCGCACATGTGACCGCTGTGGCCTCACGTCTTGGCTCCTGCCCGAACTTCTTTTCCTCCCTTCTTCCACGCAACCCATGTGACGCCCTGCCTGGCTACGTCGCCAGGAGCTTCTCGGCGGCTCTGCCTCCCGAGCACAGCCAAGCCTCCGCCTCTCCCGCCCCCTGCGCGTCCCTCCCTCTTTGCATATGTGACCCTCCCCGCCAGCAATCCATATACACTCTTCCCCGCGCCAGCCGAGGCCAGAGGAGGAGAGGCGGGCGGCACGCTGCGGCCCCATCTCCTCTTGCTCTGACGCCGCCTGCACTTTCTGCAAACGCGCCGGGGCAGTTGCCCGGGCAAGGGCGCGCGGCACAGTTTCCCCACGCGGTTTCTCTTGCCTCGGAAATTGAGGGCAGCCGCCGGAGGACACCGAGAGGAAGCGCCGCCGCGAAACGTGTGCGGGAAAGGGGACCCCCCTCGTCTCTCTTTCTCTCCCCTGCGCTTCCATGCCGTGAGCTGCATGGTCCGGGGAGGCAGGACCTGAGCGCCCGGAGGAACCACCGGCTGTAAGTTTACTTCGTGCAGCATTAAGGGGGCTGGACGGTTTGCCGAGCGGCATTGCTGCATCTCCCGGGAGCGGGGAGCCGTCGCTGTTGACAAGGGTGTGTGTATTTTGCCCCTGTAGTCCAATTCCAATTACCTTTATTGGCAGAACAATAGCTTTAAAGAAAAAGTAACAGTAACCCCTGCAGTCAGGGTTGAGTCAGATTGTATGCAGATTTACTGAGAAACAAGAACCACTGAGTTCCATAGGACTTTCCCCCACCAGTGGCGGGGGCACGGGATAGTAGATTTCGCCCTGAAACCTGTTTTCCGTGCCAGGGCTAAGCCCTACAAGGAATGCAACACTTTTAAGAAGGGACTGCATTTGAGCATGTGCAAAGTTCCGCCTCACGACCCTTCTCCGCCGTGAGGAAATTGGGGCGACAAGGGGCTGTTTCTTCAGGAAGTTTAGCTTCCAGGCTTGAATGAGATCTTGCAGTTCTTATCTTGAAACGAAGGTAGCAATGTGTGTGCAGTGCACCTGGGGTTTCCTCCGGAGGCGGCGCCGGCGGCGACTGTTTGTGCAGCGCCGAGCAGCGGAGATGGGTCGCTGCACCCTCCAGGCAGGGCACGTTTCTTCCTTTCCCGTCCCACAGGAAGAGGGAGGGTCAGAGGGTGTGCCGCATGCTTCCTTCCTCCCTCTCTCTGCGTTCCCCGGGATGGCCCCGGTGTTTCATTTCAAAGCAAAGGGAAGCGCGGTGCAGCCGTTGACAGAGCTTTTGTATTTTGGTGGGGGCGCACATGCTTTGTTGCCTTTGCAGGCGGCTGCGGAACGTGCAAATTGTCGATAAGAGAAGGTCCCGACTCCCGACCTGCGCGTGTTTAGTTTTCAGGCGTAATAGATCACATAGCATTGTGATCTGCGGAACTGCAAAATAAATCAATCGGAACACGAAACAAAACTCCACCCCTCCCCCAACTCCCAAGCCAATCACTCCCTGGAGAGTTTGGAGGATGTGTTGCCTATATTACTAGATGAAGGTTTCAAAAATAAGAGATTGTGGCACCCGTGGATAGAAATTTGGATTTTAAGCCTTTCTGTGATGTTCTGAAATACCAAATATCTGGCAACCCGAGTAGTTTGCTCCTAGCACTTTGGGGTTTTGGTCACTCACTGTGGAAGAGCTTTTTTAAACAAGGTGTGTTTTATCAGCCTGCCCTCTGCATATTTAAAAGGCTATGCAAAGGATTATCCAAACATTAGGTTCTGTGCTGGATCAAGAGAGTGGATTCAGGCAGCAATGCTATGCATGCTGACTTGAGAGTAAGCCCCATTGAAATCTGGATTTACTTCCAAGTAAACATAAGTGAAATTGTATTAGAAACAGTTTCTGCACCCCTGTGTTCATTGCGCACCTGAGAAGAAGGCAGAATAGTGATTGGTGTTGAGCTAAGTGGCTTTGAGGTATCACAGGTCTCTGTAAACCAAAACTAGTTAAATAAACAACAGAGTGGAATCTTTGGCAACCCATATAGAGGGTACATGTGATAAGGAATGAAGAAATGTATCAATATTTGCTTAGTAACAAGTCTATCCCTCAAGTAAGTCTTTTGAAGTCATAAACAGGACTATGCATAGGATTTAGGGGTAAAACCAATGAACCTTAAGGCAAAAATCTTCCTTACAGGTTTGGCAGGGTACCGTTGCTGCATGCAAAGAACACAAAGTTAGTAAATCAAGGCATCATGTCAGAACAAGGTTTTCAAATCCCTAAAGATCAAAAACTGACTGTGTTTTTATATATATTCCAGTGTAACTTTAGGAAGACTTACTGAGTAGTCAGGAGAAAAATAAGATAACAAGAACTTGTTTGTTTTCTCTCTATAACTGTGCAACAAAATGAAATAATTTCATTGACTTGTCCAGCATACTGTCTTGCGATAACTAAGGGGAATTCCAAGTTCAGAGGCAGTACACCCCTGTGAATATCCTTGGTGGTGGATATTCACCATAATACCTGGCTTGTGAACTTACAACATGTAGAAGGCTGTTGGAAGCAGTATGTGGGTTCTGATCAGCTTGTCACCAGTGTTCCCTCTAAGCTGAAGTTAGTGTGAGCTAGCTCAGTTTTTTTAGCCTCTGGCTCACATTTTTGTATTAATTCAGGAAGGATGGCTCCAGAGCAAACTAATTTAGGCAGTACCCGAATTGCTTGCTCACAGCTTTAATGCCAGTATCTCACAAAGTAGAATTTTTGCTCACAAGACTCCACAGCTTAGAGGGAGCATTGCTTGTCACTACTTGGCACTTCTTATGCTGTTCCTTAAACCAGCTCAGAACAGAAGAGCATGCGTGAGCCATTTGATATGCTGCCTATTGAATTCCCAGTGGTGCAATGTTTTAGTTCAAGCTGTATGTCTTTAGTAAGCTGTGTTGAGCCTACCAACCCCTTCATTTCTATACATTCTTATAGGGAAATATGCCTGAACGCATCCTTTTTTCTTTAAAGTTTGTCTAATGCCTTTGTAGATTACCTTTACTAAAACATTTGAGGTTTGCATAATTTGCACAACAAGTGGAGGAACAAAATGTTTCAGGAGACTGCTTGGAATGCAGAACTGCCCTACTTATTTAGAAGCTGGTTGGGCACCCAACATGTCCAGGTAATCAGAGGTTCGTACAAATGGGTGTGTTGAGTACAGAGGGCTCCCTCTGAGATGGAGCTGCATGGAAATCAGCCAGTACATTCAAATTATTTGAAACCATATTACCCGTGTTCTTTTTTTGATAATTGGGGGGAGGGTCTGTTCTTAACTATGTGGGTGGAAAGTGTGTTGGCACAGACATGCTCAATAAGGTGTTATTTTATTTTTTAAAATTATCTTTTTATCAGGGTATATTTTCTTGGTTGGAGAGTTAATGAGAGATAAATATAAGATGTGTGTGTGTGTACTTTTGTCCAGTTTTGTTTACTCTGCCCTGAATTCTTCTGAAGTTGCAATTTTCTTATGGAAGACAGAAAGCTTTAGCCAAGGTTTTTCAAAAGCTTAACAGGGAGCAAACTTATCAGCTTGCTGAAATTCTGTACCTAGACTAGGGGATGCTTTCATGTGCAGAAAAAGAGACTTAATAGAATTGCCTTTCCAGTATAGTTTTAGTAATTGGGGTTCTTAATTGGGTGGGGGGGTTTCCAAATCAGTGTGCTCATTCCTAGGTCCCCCCCACACAAGTGGTCACTCATTGCTAATCTCAAATAAAAAGGATGCTTTATTAGGTTATTTTTTAGGCTGTTGTTCATATGATAAGGGCTATTTCCTGTGTGATGATGTTAAGATCTGTGGGACTTTTGGTTTGTAAGTAGTGCATGAAACTGGACTGACTTTAGTTGGAAACCTTAAATTTTAAAAAAAAATTGATTAGCTATGAATGTGTGTTAAGTTTCAGGCTTTCTTTCTGCCCAAATACTAATTCCTGGAAGGTGTGATCTATATTAAGTGACAGGACCTCTCTTATCAGCATAGAAATATGAAGATTCTACTTCTGCAGGGCTCAAGGAGAAAATCATTATAATTTCATATTTGAGAGACTTCTTACTTGGTTAAGTTGGGTTTTGGGATACTGTTATATAAAGTTCCC
Source organism: Gekko japonicus (assembly GCF_001447785.1). NCBI lineage: Eukaryota > Metazoa > Chordata > Lepidosauria > Squamata > Gekkonidae > Gekko > Gekko japonicus. Next base: position 381,710 of record NW_015160847.1, on the reverse strand, counting down.
CTTGTTAGCTGTAACTCAGACATGATTTTCTTTCACTGTGCTCATGACATAGCAGTGCTTTGGATGGCACAAGGTAGCTTTATTTGCAGCAGTGGGGTAAAATGAGAATGGACTTCCTTCTAGTTCCTTGATTCCCACTGAGTTTAGAGGCTGGAAGATCTTGGGGGCATCACTGTTTGGCAACAGTAAATTAAGACCTGGCAGGAAAAATGTTGACCTTGAATGGTGATACAAAAACCACGGTATGTATCAAGGTCTAGCTGCAAGGTTTTACCTGATGAATGTAACTGATGAGGAAATAATATAATTTAGCTTTTCTCCCTAAGTGCAGCAGGGGGTTCACTGAGGGCAATAATGTAAATTTAATCCAGGATTAGCTTCTGGGGCTCTTGAATGTCAAATTAATGTTGATTATTTGTCAGATAACTTGATTAGATGAAGTGGATTCTAACAGTCATACTGTACTCTCTGAGAGATATGTATCACGTAGGTGAGACTTAGTTGGTCTTTCTTTTCTGGGCAACAGCATTCTTAATTACCTGTACTGTGCTATGTTAATGCAGAAATGTGACATGTTGTGCCCAAATTGCATTGTCCAGATGATGGGACTGCTTTGCAAAATGTAACACATGGCAGTGATCTTTATGAAGCTGTCATGAAGCTGTTCACACAGCATTATGGTTACTACACTAAATACCAAAATCCAATTAATAAAATGGTATTTTACTATTAAGGATGACTGGCATCTAGTAGAGTTTGAGGTATGTTCCTTGTTATACAACAACAGCCAGCCTGGTTTCCTTGAGAGTTACAGAGCATGTGTAGAAAGCGATATTAAATAGGTGTTACAGGCATTGAAAATAAGTAACCTTATAGCAACAATGAGGGAGGAGGGTTGGCAGCTGGGTTAATTCCCACCCTTTACTACCTGTAGTTGCTGCTCCTCTTTTCTCCAAGGCAAACTGAGGCATCTGGTCTGTAGCCAAGCCCTGTGGTCAGCTTGTGTTTTACAGCAGGTCTGTTCACCCTGAGCTCCCATATTTATAGAGCTTGGCCAAGTCCTCTGAGGTAGATCTGACTCATCACCCAGTAGCAGATTAAAGAATACCTCAGCTTCTCTCTCTCTCTCTTCAGGTTCTGTTGACTCTTTCTGGCTAGATGACAGGTTTAATCTTGTGGGAAAGTTTCATGGAGGTCATGACAAATTGCATTTTTCCTGTCTTTCAAACTGCCTTTATTCCTGTGTTTGGCCTATGCCGTAGAGATGTAGGCTTTACCTCTGGGCTGAAATGGTTTCTATGAAACCTCATTTAAACCTGGTTTGGCCTGTACAGCAGGCAGACCTCACCCCCACAGGGCTTGAAACTCCGGTCTGAGCAAGAGAGCTTTCTGTTGTGGTCAGCTGTATTATTGTGGTAGTGCCCTCATCTTCTACTCAGCCGCTTCCTATCCTAACAAATGCCTTCTTCTAGACTAGACCCTCCCCAACTCTCCCATCCTCATGTTCCTAAATAAGTCATAATCTCTCCTTATATATAATTGAATAGTGGGTGCCAAAGTTCTAATTCTAAAATGCACTCCCTTAGTGTATGGCTGATGGCACTGCTCCTCAGCATATATCGCCACCAATCAGAAGGCAAAGCCCGGGTCCCACCCACACCACAACTGCTGCGACAACCTGGTCTTTTGCATATGGAAGCTGATTGGACTTCAGTCCATTCCACACCTCAAACTCCCCCCCCCCCCTGCAAGGCAGTAGGAATTTTCAGTTGCATAACATACCTCATAGGGAAGAGGAGAATGGGTAACAATGGTTACCACTCTCCAGGTGAGGGCTACGGATAACTCAAACATACAAATGCTCTTCAGGTAGCAGAGATCAGTCCCTCTGGAGAAAACAGTGGATTCTGTCATAAAACCCTGCTGAGGTCGCCACAGGAAACTGACACTGTTTGCCCAAAGCCAGAGCACTCTCCCAGAGCCTCTTTCTAGATCCCGTTGTATTTATTTCCGCAACGGGCATTATTTCTAGTACCCAATATAAACTAGGAAATCTTGTCAGACTGCAAAACTCCCTTTTGTTAAGGCGCCTGTCCTGTAGAGTATTGTTGCCACAACTCTGATCATGTTAACGGATCTTACAGCACTTTGGTAGTGTACATAAAGTAAAACTATTTGTTAAAAAATAAAAGAAAACTATTATGCATGTATTGTTGCCCTGCTTTTCTCCCCAATGGGGAACCAAAGCAGTGTACAAATACAAAAAAATACAGTTAAACATAATGCTTAGCATAAAACATAACATCCTAGACTAGTAACTGGATTCCTTCAGCCCAAATCGCTCAGGGCACCTACGGGCTAAGACCCAAGAGCGCTTTGCCTCACACCTTTACCCACACTCAGGATTCAGTACCTGTAACATGAAGAGAAACAGAAGCTCAGCCCAGATTACAGGGTACTGGCAGAGATATTCCTGAGGTTCCCCTTCCCAGTTAGGGGTAACAGGTTTGACCTGGACAGTGGTGGGTGGGTGATACACCGTAAGGTTACCAGCTCCAGGTTGGGAAGCGCCTGACGATCTGGGGGCGGGGCCTGGGGAGGACAGGGACCTCAGTGGGGTACATTGCCAGAGAGTATCCATCCAGAGTATCCATTTTCTTCAGGGGAACTGATTTCTGTAGTCTGGAAATTAGGAGATTCTGGGAGATCCCCAGGCCTCACCTGGAGGCTGGCATCCCTAAGTATGAACAATATACTTTCTGAAACTAACTAGATTTTTCTTGAGATATTGTTCTCCTCTTGAGTAACGAGTTCTTTTTCTCTTAAAACAAATAAAACCAGAGCCCTATTTTCTTCCATCATGTTGGTCAAATCACACTGTTTGCAAATTTGGGCTGCTGTAGAGAAAAGGTGTCACTGTGAGTTAGCATCCACCCATAACATCTGGGTGATTATAGTTAAAAGAAAGAGGAGTGCAATCTCTTTCTTCCTTGGCTATGTGGGACTGTCTTATCAGAGTACCACTTTAATGAGTTCAATATAACTTTAATGAGTTTAATTTGAAGATGCTTGTGTTCCATGCGGTATTTTTACATTCCTGAAGTAGTGTCTTGCTGCTTCTGCTGCTGTGATTCAAAACAAAAGTATGCTTTAAGTATGTGTATATGTGCATATTTGTGAATCAGCTGTTCTACATTTGGGTGTGAGAAAAAAACAGAGCAGCCTATCTCTTTTATTCCCCCCCCCCCATCCTGACTTACACTGCCACTTTATACTGTCATGAAAGCAGGAGATCTGGTTTGCCAAGATGAACTTGTCTTGAGCAATAACTTTTTAGAATGTGCCACTCAGGAAATCCATTAGGAAGATGCATATAACAAATATGCACCAAGTTCTTTGCCCTCAGCTGTTGTTCAGCACTGCTCAGCATACATACTTTGGAAATGGGTGGGGGGGGAAGCATTTTTTTAAAAAAAGGCTGTTTTGTTCTCCCAAGATGCCTTAACTTTATTTATTTGTTTGTTTATTTAGGTGCGGAAGAAAATGTCAGTCAGCATGCATGAGAATCGCAAATCCAGAGCCAGCACTGGCTCCATAAATATATATTTATTCCACAAATCTTCATATGCTGATAGTGTCCTTACTCATCTAAACCTTCTACGCCAGCAGCGTCTTTTTACAGATGTGCTTCTTCATGCTGGAAACAAGTCATTCCCTTGCCACAGAGCTGTCCTAGCAGCTTGCAGTCGGTATTTTGAAGCAATGTTCAGTGGAGGGCTCAAAGAAAGCCAAGCCAGTGAAGTCAATTTCCATAATTCCATCCACCCAGAGGTTCTAGAACTGCTCCTGGACTATGCTTACTCCTCAAGGGTCATCATCAATGAAGAGAATGCAGAGTCCCTTTTAGAGGCTGGTGACATGTTGGAATTCCAAGACATCCGGGATGCCTGTGCAGAATTCTTGGAGAAGAACCTTCATCCCACAAATTGCCTCGGCATGCTGCTTCTGTCAGATGCTCACCAGTGTACCAAACTTTATGAGCTCTCTTGGAGGATGTGCCTTAGCAACTTCCAGGCGATTAGCAAAAGTGACGATTTTCTTCAGCTCCCCAAAGACATGGTTGTGCAGCTTCTGTCAAGTGAAGAATTAGAGACCGAAGATGAACGACTGGTCTATGAGTCCGCCATGAACTGGGTTAACTATGATCTCAGTAAACGGCACTGTCATTTGCCTGATCTGCTGCAGACTGTGAGGCTGGCTCTTTTGCCAGCCATCTATCTAATGGAGAATGTAGCTACTGAGGAGCTTATCACCAAGCAGAGGAAAAGTAAAGAGACTGTAGAAGAAGCAATAAGGTGCAAGTTGAAGATTTTACAGAATGATGGCGTAGTCACCAGCTTGTGTGCAAGACCTCGGAAAACCGGCCATGCCCTATTTCTTCTGGGAGGACAGACCTTTATGTGTGACAAGCTGTACCTGGTGGACCAAAAAGCAAAGGAGATCATTCCAAAAGCAGACATCCCAAGCCCAAGGAAAGAGTTCAGCGCATGTGCTATTGGCTGTAAGGTCTACATCACTGGTGGCCGGGGATCTGAAAATGGTGTCTCAAAAGATGTTTGGGTGTATGATACACTTCATGAAGAGTGGTCCAAGGCAGCTCCCATGCTGGTGGCTCGATTTGGTCATGGTTCTGCTGAACTCAAACACTGTCTATATGTTGTGGGAGGGCACACAGCAGCCACTGGCTGTCTTCCAGCATCTCCTTCAGTATCCTTAAAACAAGTAGAACAGTACGACCCTGTGACCAACAAATGGACAATGGTCGCTCCACTTCGGGAAGGAGTCAGCAATGCAGCTGTAGTCAGTGCAAAGCTGAAGCTATTTGCTTTCGGCGGTACTAGTGTCAGCCATGATAAGCTACCCAAAGTTCAGTGTTATGACCTGTGTGAAAACAGGTGGACAGTACCAGCCACTTGCCCCCAGCCATGGCGATACACAGCTGCAGCAGTCCTGGGTAACCAGATTTTTATTATGGGTGGAGATACTGAATTTTCTGCATGCTCAGCTTATAAATTCAACAGTGAAACTTACCAGTGGACTAAAGTGGGAGATGTGACAGCTAAGAGAATGAGCTGCCATGCAGTAGCATCTGGGAACAAGCTGTACGTCGTTGGAGGGTATTTTGGCATCCAGAGATGCAAAACGTTAGATTGCTATGACCCTACGCTCGATGTATGGAACAGCATAACCACAGTGCCCTACTCACTCATTCCTACTGCATTTGTGAGCACATGGAAGCATCTCCCTTCTTAACTGCATGCATGGCTTATACAGGTGAGGAACCATACCTGAACTTACAGATGGATACTTTATGTTTACAGCCTGTCTCATCTGTAGACGTCAACAGAATGAGTTAAATGTTTTTTCAGAGGAGAAAGGGAAGTAGGATGATTTAGCCAATGCCATATCATATTAAGATAGTAATGGGACTCATCTCTTTACTAGGTTGCAATACAAGCCTAGTTCATACAGGATATTTTGTTCAGTGCTGTCAGTAGTGCCTACTGGCCCCACATATGCATTTGTGTGGGCAATGTAAAGTATAGATAGGGCAATCATAGGTACAGCCCACAAAAATTCCTGGGTTAGTTGTAGAATTTTATTATTTTTTCTGGATGGGTAGCTGTAATGTCCCTCTGTGCACATTTACATAAGCATATGCCTGCAAGTAGCCAGAGCTGATTGTGCATCAAACCATCATACATCGATATGATTGTGTAGATGAATGGTATGATGATTAAACGTTCACTTCTAACTAATTTATTTTTCTATTAACTGATAATGCCTTAATTGCATGCAATTAGCATGTTCATACCATTATTTACCAGATTCCTCTGATGACTGCAGTTACTTGGGGGAAAAGTTAAATTGAAATCAGGAAGGCTAATTACACATTCGTGTGTTTACGATTATGGATTAAGCTGGCAAGTTGTTGACACTGATGTATAATTGGGCAACTATAATCTGCCTGTGTGGGCTGTCTATTCAATACTGTATTGTTTTGGTCCTGCCCTGGCTCCACGGAGCTCAGGGTTGTGTGGGTGGATTGTCTGCCCTCCATCTTATCCTCACAACAACCCTATGAAGGTAGGTTAGGTTGACAAATCGACTGCCCCAAATATATCCAACCAGCTTCTTTTGGGACAATCCTGTGACTATTTCAGATGTAGAGCCATCTGTGAATGTTGCAGGTTCATATAGCTGATCCTGATGGAATTGGGATATTTATCACTTAAAAGAAGAAAGCATCTGCTTTGGGGAGGGGCAGGGAGTAGCTCCCGTGTGTGATGATGTATCATTCTGAGCTGATGCTTATAAGGAGACATGCCAAGTTGGTGCAAGTAATAATTTAATCAGCAGTTCAGAGAGTTCTAAAAGCACATAAATTTTACTTTATAGCTTAGCACTGTGACCCAAATTCACACCTGATGATGTGAGCAGGTGCAGTACTGGTGACCTCAGTGGAATGGCATCTGCTTACAAGCTACTTTGAATTGGAGTTGGCTCATGCAGGTGGCTGTGTAGATCTTTTGCTATTCTTGCAAACACTTTCCCTCTTCTGATGTGAGCTTTCATTTTGAAATGCCAATAAAATCTTACTTGCAAAGTAACATTTTCTTAACAGCAGGCTAGCGATTGATTGAAATGTATTTACTGTGCTACCCTATGCGTACATCCTCCAATTTAAGCTCATTGAAATCAGTGGGCTTAGATGGAGTAAATCTACATAGGATTGCTCTGTTCGACTGAGACTGAAATCCTTAAAAACTTTTAACATAAAAATAAGCTCAATACTATAAACCCTGCTGTCTTCAATGCAGTTTACTCCCAAGTAAAAATGTATAGAACTGCAGCCTTACCAGACGTTGCACTAAAACTGACATGATGCAGTTTTAAAAATTTATTTATCTGTCATTGGATTTATATTCTGCCCTCCCTGCAAGCAGGCTGAGGGTGGGTCACAACAGTTAAGATACAGTATAATAATAAATACAGTTCATACAGAGATTAAAATTGTTAAAACCAGCAGATAGCAAAAGATTCAATTTCTGGCATCCACAAATGCCTCCCACAAGTGCAGGACATATGATGACTAAAACAAGGACCCATTTAATGGATGCCATATTGCACTGCACCCAGGCAGTGTAGGCAGGGGAGACCAAAGTCTTCAGGCGTCCACCACCTCAACCAAAGGCCTGGCAGAACAGCTCTATTTTATAGACCCTGCGGAATTGCATTAAATCCCTCAGGGTCCTGATCTTGAGGGAGCATGTTCCACCCGGACAGAAAATGCCCTGGTCGAGGCTAGGTGGACATCTTTTGGGCTAGAGACTACCAGCAGATGCTGCTCAGCAGAGCACAAATCTCTTCAGGGCACATGGGGGGGAGAGATGGTCCTGCAGATACGTTGTTTCTAGGTTGCATAGGGCTTTGAAGGTTAATACCATAACTTTGGAGCTGCGGTGGCTCAAGTGGTTAAGACGCTGAACAGGCTGTGGAAGGTCAGTAGTTCAGCAGTTCGAGACCCGGGTGCCGCATGATGGAGTGAGCTCCCATCTCTAGTTCCAGCTCCTGCCAACCGAGCAGTTCGAAAGCAAGAAATTGCGAGTAGATCAATAGGTACCACTTCGGTGGGAAGGTAACAGCGTTCCGTGCGCCTTGGTGTTTAGTCATGCCGGCCACATGACCACGGAAACGTCTTCGGACAGCGCTGGCTCTTCGGCTTTGAAACGGAGATGAGCACCGCAACCCTAGAGTCGGATTTGACTGGCTTTCGAGCAAGGGAACCTTTACCTTTACTTTACCATAACTTTGAACCAGATCAGGTACTCGATTGGCAGTCAGTGCAATTGGCATAGCACTGGCTGAATGCCCGCCCACACAGACATCGCAGTCAGCAGGTGTGTCACCACATTTTGCACTAACTGCAGTTTCTGGGTAAGGTTCAAGGGCAGCCCCGCATAGAGTGTGTTACAGTAATCCAACCTGGAAGTGACCATTGTGTGGATCACTTTACCTAAGTCCCAGGAGGAGAGAGAAGGAACCAACTGCCTGACCAGCAGAAGGTGGTAAAAGGCCGATCTCACAGCCTTGGTGACCTGGACCTCCATTGGAACTCCAGTCTTTAAAAACTACCCCCAGAATGTTAAACCACATATTAACTAGCAGTAGGAGGTATTCCAGTGGAAGTGGTCCAAGGATTACAGATCTATTTTCTGAACAGATACCGTGCCATGTTATTTCTTTTAGGACTTGGATGCAGCATAATGGACCCATAAATTCACTCTAGTTGTAAAAGCTTCTTGGCGTCCTTCTCTTGAAAGGAACTGGCAAAGTGGCCCTTGCAATAAAAACAGGAGAGCCATTTAGGAATAGTTTTCAAATCACATGGCAGATTAGGCTGTTGAAGCACAGGTCCATCAGCCAATATGGCTGGCATATTACAAGCTTAGTTAGCACACTTTGGTCATTTCCCCCATAGTTCACATGGCAGAATACATAGCTGGCCTGTTACTGTCAGTCTTGTGAAACCTGTCAGTCATATTTCCTTTCTGCTATTGTCCATGTGTTCCACTTTTCTGTCAGAAAGCTGACCTCTGGTTGACCTTTGTGGCTTCTATCAAGATGCTGCTCAGGTCTCACACTGCCTTAGCTTTGCCCAGAAATATAGAACTGGGCACTCCCACATAGTTCACAGTGGAATTTAGTGTGCACTACATGATTCAGGTTGAAGTTTTGATGGAATACAATTGGTTTTTGTGGTGTGCCAGTCCTGACCTGAAGTTAAAAGTTTTGGGCCCACATCAGATCCCCACGCCTTTTTATTTTTTTTAAAAAAGGAAAGTCCTGAATTCTGTCCATTTGGGGGTAAACACATGGTTTGAGAATATCATGCATGGCTGTGGCTAACTGTGAATTCCCTGTAACTGTGAATTCAAGCGAATAAAAACATGAAGTCTTGAGAGAGAACTAGGCACACCCCTTTTCAAATCACACCATTTATTATTTCGGTGCTGATTAATATGATTATCATAGTAGTTAAGACATTTTTAGAATTGTTCCAAGAAAAATACTGACACGTTCTTTCAGGATTTCACAGAAATGTTTGAAGGGGGTGGGGGGAATAAAAGAATGTGATGTGTATATTCAGAGGACTGCCCTTTCAAGTTAATAAGGGCACAGAGTAAATTTGCTTGCTTCGCTGCTCCCCTCCTCCCCCTTTCCTTAGCTTAAAGATAACTGAATGGATGTGGCCCTAGACTACAGTCTCTGGCTCTGCCTGTCCATCCTGCTAGTAGGGTCTTGCTAGCTCCCGCTGTTCTGTCAGTGGGAGGGAGGGACAGAAAGGAAATTACTTCTGATTGTGCTCATTTTCATGGCGCTGTGTGGCCCTGGCCTGAATGCAGTTAGGGAGATCGTGGTCTGCTTTGTTGCGTCCTTCAGAATTAATATTGGGTCTAGTGGCTGAAGAAGTTGTGAGGCAGGGACAGAGTGACACAGTGGACACAGGAATGTGCAGAAAGCCTTAATAAACAAGGAATGTTTCAAAAGCAACAAAAGGGGTGTGTGTGTGTGTGTAGGGTTTGTCTGTCCTTAAACTGCTGGATGCTGCAAGCCAGGGCTGAACTGTTACTCACTGTACGGAGCCAGAGGAGAGCATTCACATCTTGAGGTTTGAATCCAGCTTTCAGTAATGCATGTGTACTTCCAAATCAATTGCCACCATATTAACTGGAGCAGCTTTGCCGTTATACCATCAGAAATCCCATCAAAACTTTGCCTCATGCATTTTGGCAGTGCTATTAATTGCTACTTTAAAAATCAGCGTGGTGCCTGGTTTGAAAACCAGCTCTTAGCATAATGGAGTGGGAAGATGCAGTACAGACGCCAAACTGTGGCATCCAAAGCCAGTATTTTGCACTGAATAATCAGCTTTCAGAAAGGGCTTCAATAGGGGAGGCATTGAAGCATACCATATTGTCACATGACAAAGCCCAGTGAAACAGAGTTCTGACATAATGAATAGCAGAAACCTTTTAAATAAGGGGATTAATATGTCTGCCATTCATATGCTGAATCAATTCTATTCAGGATTCTCTATGGTTAACAGAGGGCATTGGTTGGGGATTCTCTTCTTCCAACAGGCTGGCTTCCCCCCCCCTTTGCTAGTTTGATTTGGCTCATGACCAAAGTGGCTAGCCTGTGACTTCTGTCAGGCAACTTCTTCCTTGTTGGAGAGAGATGGCTTTAGATGATTTTTGTCTGTCTCTCTGCCATATTACATACTTGCATAGCTCAGGGAAGAATTTGGTACTGATTTGGTTAATGGAATGTAAGCCATGTTTTTACCGCAAGTAATTTACACTAAGCAGAAAAATCCACCATGGATACTGTCAGAATAAAGAGATATTAATTGGAGTGGCAGCATCTGGTTTTCAGCAAGTTTAATTTGTTTAGTTGATTAGTCATCAGCAGCTAGCTAAAAAGACACCAACTTTTTGTGTCAGCTGGGCCCAGACGCAAATGTTTCTCTGAATTATTAAATTGCATATAAGTTCACCAAAATCCTTTAAAACTTTTCTTTCTTTTGTTTAGTTTATTCCATTATTTGGTGAAGAAAGTGGAACTTCAGTGGTGGAGAACTGGCTTTAATGAAGAAAAACTTTTTTTGAGTTTGAAGAAAATCTGCACCTTCTACATTCTTAAAGCTGGTAATGAAGGAATGGAAGAAGACCGTTGTCTTCAGTATATCAGCACATGGTTAAACTATGAATGAATGAACTTCTGATCTGGTCTCTGTGTTTGTAATTGTGGATTAATGTCAAGTTTAATCAGCCCTTCAAAGCAAGGGTGAGGGGAGGGGGTAGAAATATGGACTTCTTCAGAACTGCACAACACAGCACAACCCTCGATTTTCATGGACTTTGCCGTTTTTGTGTGTGGAATTTGAAATGGTTGTCACCTCTCTTTGTGACAGTTTGAAGCGTCAGCGGCAGCTGCACAGGAAGTGGGCCAGATCTGGAGCAGTGAGATGTCTTTGTGAATGAAGTTGCAGCTGTATCCCCTGCCACTGAGATGAGCTTGTTTTCTTAGGCATTGCCCAGAGCATTAGTTGAAACGGCTGAGCTGTATCATTGTAGACGCCGCGAGTAACTGTCTACTTGCTAAAGGGCAAGACAACTTGGGGGTGGGGGCTTTTTCAATATTGGCAGGTGGAGGCAGATGACTCCCTCCCCCCCAATATTTGATTTCCTGTTGTATTTATTAATTACTACCACTGTCCTGCTTCGAAATTACTTGTTGTAGATATAGATATTTATTGTTCGGTGCTTGCATGCTGAAACGATGCCTACAAGTTGTCTTCAAGTTGTAAGTAAGGGCTTATGTGAATCGTATGTTTTGCACATTCTGTGGTCTCTGACTTTGCTCTGCTGCACAAGAAAAAAGCTGAGTAATATTCAAGGAGGGAAGGACAAGGTCAGCAATGGAAGGGTTTGCAAGGCAGAGTCTTAGATAACACACCTATTAAAGGAAGAAGTCATGGAGGTCACTTTCTCAGGCCGCTGACTCCAGGTGACATGGGATGTGGCTTGTTGATAGTATCCCTGTTACGCTTTATTTGCCTAGTCATGCCTTTTTGAATGAACTCAACTGGAAACAGCCACAGTCACATAACAGCTTTCTTTTTGTGCAGCTTCAACACTACTGGAAAAAGAGGGGGGGGACCCTGGCAGATTTTCTGTACACAGAGCCCTGTTCTTGGCATTATCCAATGGTTGTTTTATTTATTTATTTATTTTTGCATAATGGGATGTTCACCATTGCCATGTTTTATCTGACCAGTGGGATTTTTTCTGGTTCAAAATAAGTAGGAAGATGTTTTTGAGTGTAGCTTTCTATCCATTCTTTTACATTAACTGGTTATAGTTTACTTCTAAGGGATGAACTATGTATGTGCCCTTCCCTTCCCCCTGACTATTATACAAAGTTCGGCATTTTTTTAAATGATGGGGAAAAGGTTGCTACATCGCCAAACATTTGGATTATTTTGCATTAATCAGAAAGGCTTTCAGATACTTTCTACCTGGATGTGTCACACAGGACCTTAGTTAATGAGATTTCTAAATGTCTCTCCCCCCCCCAATTTATTACCTTAAGTTAGTTCATACTGCCAAGCCTAATGACACCCTTCGTGTTAAACATGCATGGTTTCTTTGCCAGACCTTTAGTCTAAAAGGCACTATTGACATGTGTTCTGTTTCATAAAAATTAGTACAGCCCAGATTACAAAGCTGCTGGGCCTCCCTCTTGGTTGGTTGTCATGTCTGAACATCATATACACAAGATTATTTTGAGATGCATGCGTGCATGCCTAAAAAAAGTCACAATGATAATGCCTGCCTACATCATGATGGTGATGCTCTAGCGCAACTCTTAAGAGCTTTTGCCACTTGGGGAAAAAAAACATTTACAGTCTTCAAGAATTTTGTCATGGCTACCATTGACTAATTTTCCAGACTCTGTATATATTCATTTCTGAAATAGTATGTTAATAAGAAATGAATCGTGTTCCATTTTTCAAATAGCTGTGGCTCTTAAATATGTTAGGTTTTTGATGAATGATTCCTGTAGTTCAGAGGTTCTTAAACTTTGTATGGCAAACCACTGTTCTGATTTGCATGTTTTTTTTTTTTTTTGGCAGGGGACACATTTTCTTACGCTGTGACTGTGAAAAGGAAGGCCAGTTCAAAGGGCTCTAAATTACCATCCTTCCTTCACCCATATGGAAATGTGCTGAGCACATGGGCTGAAATAGTGTACTCAGGCACTGTGTCAGCTGCTAGATTTGTGGATGTTCATATCACTAACTTTTCAGATGTTACAGCCATGTGTACTGGGAGCCTTCTAACTGCATGTAGATCCTTCTGATCCTGATACTTGCCCTGTTGTCTGAAGGCAGGCATCATGCATTTTGCATGTTTGTATGGCTTCAGTACATACAAACTAACCACTGGCTTTTTCAGTGTTCTGGTTTGCATGTACTGAAGCTGTACACACATAAAATATGTGCATTGCCCTTGTTTAGACAGCATGCATATCAAAAGCTCTGGGGGTAGCATGAACTCCCAGTATGTGCAGTTGCTCGGCTCCCAGGATGTGGGGATGTAATGTCTGAAAAAGGCGTAAGATGCGGTCAACAAAAGTTACTTTTTATAACAAAAGTTATAGTGTTCAACAACGCTGTGTTGAAGTGCAGAAGGAGTTTAATTTTTAATTTAATTTTAAGGCCCTTAGCATTTTCCTCTGTTGGTTTCATTGTGATCCTGTAGTCTAGAGTCTAAGAATTACTGCTTGGAGTTGGGTATGAAAAGGACTGTCTACATACTAACAATATAGAATACCAATAGAAAGATCTATTAACAATTATGAAAAACAATCCACCTTCAAACAGTGTGTAGTTATTCGTTTACAATATTGGAAGGGAGCCTTAGAAAATTTATGAAGTATACAATAAAACTCAAATTCATTTGATCTAAGTTCTACCACTGCAAATCCTTGCTGTCCCCCATTTGTTATTAGGGTTGTGCTCTCTGCCATGTTGAACAAATAGGTAACTGTAAAGGAACTGTCCGTGTGTTTTGCTTTCACTTTGCACAGGCATGAATGATTCAAGGTGTTGAGTAAAGGGTCTAAAATTCTTTGTTTTCTTTGTTGAGAGAAGTGACAAAATTCTGTCTGCTGCAGCTTTCTATATAGCTGCTTAGCTTGTAACACAAGTCTTTTTTGTAATACCATCCAATTTCCTAAAGCGTCTGAAGTTACTGCCATTGCATTTCAAAGCAGTGGTTTGCTTTCAAGTCCTTGGATTTAATTCCTGGGTATGGGTTGAAGGAAACTGAAAATCAGGGTGGGCCTCTATCCCTGCAGGCGAATATTTTGGACTCCCGTTCTTTGAATTGATGTGGGAATTTTGGCTTACTACTTGGCGATTTGAGTCTTAAACAGCCCACACTTCTGAAACAAATGCAGTTCACACAAGAGTACACACAAAAAACCTTGGCATAAGACAAGGAAGTTCTTCGTATTTTGTGGGCTGGTTACTGTGGAAACATGAAACAAAGGACAGCCTACCACTTCTGGTATAATTGTGTAGCCCCTTTTCTCTAGGCCTGACACCTGTCTGAATAAGAGTGATTAGAGCTGAATGGTGCCCCTTGTCTGACAATTGAAGATGTGGTTCACATACCCAAAAAAAGAGAAAAAAAGGAAACCGTACAAGTGAAGAAGTAAAATGTCTGTTTGTGTCTCTTTGTTTGCTACCATATTTTGATGTTTTGTAAAACTGCATTTTTTTCCACAATGTGAACTGAAGGTCAATAAATTATTAGAAGTTTTTGCTTCAATGAACGCACTTTTGAGGTTTTAATTTCTGGAGGGGGTGGGTGTGTATGTTTGACTCTATTTTTAACTCCTGTTTTCTTAATAAAAAGGGCATCTCCAGCTAGGAGTTCACTGATATGTTTTAAATGGCTGCTTCAGTTACACTTGGAATGCCCTCCTTTTTGTTCTGCCCTGTCACTCTTGCTCTGAACTTGCTCTAGAAGTTCAACAGCTAAAATGACAGGAGCTTTAAGAAAGCTCTGTGGACAGGATATGTAAGTATGTGTAATTTTTTTTTTGTCCCTAACACTGAAACCTGGTGTAGTGACTGATACTCCTTCAGTAGGAAATTATGCAACTCAAATCCTGCAGATTTATTCCTGGACTGGGGGAGGGGGGTGAGAAGAAATACTGTGTTTCTATAGCATGCAGATTTGGTCTGAATGTTTCTTCAGTAACATTTCCTATTTCCGTAATACTATGTAGTCCCGGTGTGGGTTACAAAATATGGATGAGATCCAGCCAACAATAAGCATGCTTTAAGTTTCAGTTATTTCAGTGGGAGAATTAAAGTGCATTAGTTCTCTTTCTCATTGAACTCAATGGGATTTTAAAGTGCTTAAGCTTGGTGGAATCATGCGGTGCGTTCCCGGTCTTGCAATGAAATCTGAGTGTGCCCTGTTCCATAAAGAAAAATCACGATTCCATTAAAGTTAATGGGAATTTTGCCATAAAGGCCCATTAATAGAGCCTGGATGTCAGCCCAGAATTGTACATGCATAAATTTCATTGCATCATTGGAAGTCAACCTCTCTTTTCCCTTTAGAAAGATGAGGTGTTAGATTTCAATGTAAGGAGATTCCTAGGACTTTTTTTTTTTAAGCTGAAGCAGGAGGATCAACTCTCAAGTGTACCCCTGCTGAGAGGGATGTTCCTTTGTTAGCATTCCCCCATGACCACCATGCTCTTCTACCAATCATGGATGAGAATCAGCAGAGCTGAAGGCACCAGAAAAAGTAGCATAACTTTTAAAATACAGCATAGAGGATAGTGCTATCTTGACACTTCCACTTTTCCAATCCTGTGTTTTCAAATCTGGGGAAACAGACTTTTCACAGTTCTCAGAGACAGACATTCACAGAGGAAATTGTATTAATGCTGCTTAGAAATGGAGGCTGAAGCACTGATGATGGAGGAGTACAGTGGTGTGGGAAGTACACAAATAAAGCAGAAGTGGAGATTGTGTGAAGAAGACCCCGCTTGTATCCTTGCCTATCATCCTTTAGCGAAGGCTCTTTACCCATCTTTCTCACAAGGAATCCCAGATGCATTTTTTTCCATTGGGCAAATATAGCCACTCTATTGCAGTGGCTTGCAACAAGTATTAAACACAACTAGTAAATCCCTATAAACACACCAAAATAATGAAATGAGCAACAGCATAGACATAAGCAGCAAAACATGGAAAATCAATACAGAAGAGTCTTCAGGAGAGCTGTGGTCATTATTACAAAGGTGACTTCGCTGTGATGTAAAATGTATGTGTAGAACCGAACAAAGTCTATTCCCAAAGTAAGTAAAGACCATTCCTTAAGTTAAAGAAATGTATTACTTCAAGCCTGCTGGTAACAACTCTTCATACAAAATAAATCCTACATGTGTCAGAGACAAGGCTAAACAGGAACTTGACTTTGTGACATCTAGTTCTCCCCCCCCCCACCGCCCCCAATGTTCTGGTCTTGCATTATCATTTCTAGAGAACACTATCACTTCCAGCATAAGTGGTACGGGAAGAAGAAGCAATATCTGGATTTCTTGACTCTTTCTCTATGCATTGCCAAGATCTTTGAACATTTGTATTCTAAGATTTTAAATAAATATGTCACTGTCATGTATAGGGCTTCTTTTCTTTGTCAGTACAGTTTGGCTCAGACTAGCTTCAATGTTGAAGTATAAGACTGAAGAGTGTTATGCAGTAGTAAGAGTGTCAGAGTAGTACTGGGGAGACACTGATTTAAATTCCAACTCAGCCATGAAGCTGACTGGGTTATTTTGGGCCAGTCACGCTCAGCCTAACTTACCTCACAGAAGTTACGAAAATAAAATGGAGGAAAGGACAACCATGTCTGCTTCTCTGGATTTTACCAAGGTAATAACAAAAGGTATGGAATCAGTCTTTTAATTCCTGTTGCCTGGCACAAGCATAGCGCTCTTAATGTCCCTTCAATCCCAGTGACTCTATATCCTTGATCCTAGAGATGCCAGCAACTGAGCCCAGGCCTTTCTATGTGCAAGGCATGCATTTGACCACTGAGCTACACAGCTGAGCCTGCCTACTTTCTTTAATTGCACAATATGCCATTTTGCTTGGTGCCTGAAATGTGCATGTAGACAGCCAGGCCATCTGTCTTGTATGCCTTTCAAAACAGTCTGCGAATTGAAAGCATCCTTATTTGTTTGAGACCTTAGGATGTGAGTCAACCTCAGGAGCAGAAGGCATGACCAGGCATTATAATGAGTTTGGTTAAGTAAATTAGCACTCTGTTATAATCAGGTTTAGGCTGGGCTTTTGCACCAATAGTGCTTTGAGAATCCCTGGAAACTAAATCAGGCAATTTTTTCTCCCCTATGTTACTTTGCTCAGTTACCTTAGCAACCATAATCTTTATCTCTGAAGAGGGAGCCGTGAAGGAAGGAAAGCAGTAGGCATTTCAGCAAAGACTCTGGCTAATCCTTCTCTTATGTTGTCAAATTTTGGTGGCAGCTGCCTAACTTGCATGCCAGGTGGTACTGGGATGTCTTCAAATATTGTGCCAGTGCTGCGTGTTTTGCCTGTTTTTTTTTTTTGGGGGGGGGGGTGGCCTTATTTTCACCAAAAAAGCTCATGGCTGGCATCATATATTAGTGTGATGACAACTAGATGTTTCAATGTAATCATATAAAATGGCAATAGTGTGATCTTTGTTAACACAGCAGCTTCATTGCTCATCTGAAAAGATGGAAGGGTTTTGCAACAAGTTGCTGAAGCCTCTATGTGAGAGCCTATGGAGCTCCCAAGGACCAGAGATGGTTGGAAGCCTGAAGGGTCAGCCAAGCCAATCCCTGGACCTGGAATCATCCCCCTAATCCAATGGTGTTCAACCCACATCAGGGTCCTCAGGGAGGTCCAGGAGCTCCACCTGCTGGGTCATGACCTCCTATAAAACAGCGTCTTTTGCTGCTTTATGGAAGGACCAGCTGTTAGTGCTCATATTTAGAGAGGGAAGGCTCCATTTATCCTACTTCCATATGTATGCTGAGAGGAACAGCTGGACAGTGATACAAGGTCACTCAGCAGTAGAGAGGGTTCCTCTATCGCTGTGACCTTCGACTTATTCCTCATTATGGTACATCTTCCAGTGCTCAGCTTTTGTTTCCTGTCCCCAGCTATCTTGGTCTGCTGGCCAGGATCCCGGCCTTGACATTGGGTCCTCCTCTTCTTGCCACATGTTTAGAATTCACTTGGTCTCATGCTGCCGCCTTTCATTTGAAGGTGGGCCCCATGTCAGGAAGGGGTGAAAACAATTGTAGTAGATCATTCTTCCATTTGTTCTTCAGACGCCACCATGGGAGAGGGTAGATTGAAGATCATAAAAGTTTAGCAAGTGATGTACCTTTGCTGGATACGGAACAGTTGCCTGGGTACAATGACCCATGCAACGCTCACTTCCAGGGTTGATTACTGTAACTCACTTTACATGGACTTGCCCCTGAGACTGATCCGGAAACCCCAAGTAGTCCAGAATGCGGCGGCATGCCTGCTGATGGCATCGCCTGTGTGGGCATGCATTCAGCCGGTATTGTGCCACTTGCACTGGCTACCAATAAAGTACCAGATCCGTTTCAAGGTGTTGGTACTAACCTTCAAAGCCTTACACAGCCTGGGACTGACATATCTGAAGAACCACCTCTTCCCATATGTGCCCAGAAGAGCCTTGTGCTTATAGGACCAATGTTTACTGGTTACCCCTGGCACAAAGGATGTCTGCTTAGCCTCGACCAGGGCCAGGGCTTTTTCGGCCTTGGCCCTGGCCTGGGGGAATCAGCTCCCACTGGAGATCAAGGCCCTGCGGGATCTTTTATCATTCTGAGCTTTTCTGTCAGGCCTTCGATTGAGGTGGCAGGCATCCATCTCAGTTGGCCTCCCTGCTTTAGTTCCCAACCTGCTGATAGGGCCCATCGAATTCCACCTTGTGGCCCCAACAGATTTATATTGCTGCTACCAATTTTATTGTTTTTATGATTTTAATGTGATTTTATTGTAATGAGTCTTTGACTTGATTTGTTGTGATCTGCCCTGAGCCCGTTTGGGGAGGGCAGAATAAAAATCCCAAAATAAAATAAAAATAATAAATAGAGCACCTAGACTGCATTGTACCACTGATATTCTTGAATTACGGAAATGGGAACCAGGAGACTAAAGGTACAGTTCTTACCCCACCCACCCATCTCTCCTTCATTGATACCTTTTATGAATTTAGTATCTAGTATGTTGCTCTTTCTCTGAGGAGTTGACAGTGAGGTGCTTGGTGGTTAGCCCATTTTTATTCTCACAACTACTCTGTGAAGTAGGCTAAATGGGGTGTTACTGACTGGACCAAGATCACCTAGTGAGATTCATTTTAAAGCCAAGGATCTGAACTCAGGTCTCTCTGAGTCACAAGGGCTTCATGTGTTCTGGAGCAATCTTCATCTAGTGGCAACACACCTATTAGGGTAAACCAGAGCATCTCTAGAGTGAGGTATACAAAAACCTTAAGCCAGCCCTAGCAAGTTTTCATCCTGAGGTTACAGGTAGATCAGTGATAAGACAAAAATTCATAAAAAGTATCAATGAAGGACAGATGGGTGGGAGGGATAAGAACTGTACTTTAAGTCTCCTGGTTCCTATTTCTGTGATTCAAGACCAAGAATATACTGGAGGGGGGGACCCTCTCTCATGTCATTAATGATTTTTTAAAAAAGGATTTCCATGTATTCTGGATTTGCATATTGGCATAAATCATAGCAATATTGGCAGGTATGTCAATACTGACAGCATTTTTCTTGCACAGATTGGTTTAGAGGAAGCCCTGATTCTTTCAGGAACATGGTTATTCCTTAGTTATCTAAAGAGAGTAGATTGAAAACAGATTATATATGTGTGTGTGTATACACACAGAGAGAGAGAGAGAGAGAGAGAGAGAGAGGTATATGGGAGCCCACTGATAACAGGGCTGTCAAGTACTATATGGTGCCTTCAATATTAAAAGATTTAAGTGCTATTCGGAGTAGTTGCTAAGCAATGGGAAATAATTCTGGCTTCTCATTCTAAAACCATCCTTCTGCATTAATTCACTCCCTCCTTCCATTATTTTAAAATAAAGATCATGAGCCAAGTAACCAGCTGCCTGGTATAAATATGTGCAGCTTACAGTTCCTCCAAACCACAAATGTCCTTCTTCCCATGTGTATGTCAAACACCTACACTTAACTTCTTAGATTCTACTTGGCCAAAACCTAGGGAATAGCTGCACTTACAGGGACCCTAACTGCTGTAAGAGGAGACTAGCAAAGGTTTCAAACTTTCCTGCTTTTCATTATTTTTGCCGTTTTAACAAGCCTCTTAGATCTGTTTCCCATTTTACGTAATGCTTCATGTACATCGCCATCTCCCAACTGGCTGTGACTCCCTGGCACATGTCCATACAGCACATTATATGTGTGTCCCCTAGATGTTTCACAGTGTTCCGTATGGTAAACACTGGTATACAAGCAATGGATGTAGTTCCCACAGAGTCGTAATTGGCCCTTGCTGTTTCTAGAGTTTCTTCAGTCTGCCTTCAGATATAATTTTTACTATGTGGCAACACAGTGGCAAGTAATTCTTCTGTGCTGTCAGTGCCGAGATATGAATTTATCCTGATGGTAATTTGGGATTGGAGTCAGGCCTGTAGTCAGGAATTTCTAAGTTGGGGGGCATTTGAATTTCTCAGGGGGCACTTTATTTCTCCTGTGCATCCTCCTCCTTATACCACCAAGGGGAAAAAAACTCAGGCCCCACACAAGTCCCGTGCTCTCCCCTCTGCTGCTGCTGCAGCCGCCTCTCCTCCAGGCTCCTCCACTTGCCCCACTGCAGCCTTGGCCAGTTGCCTGTCTGCCGTGGGCCCCACGCTGGGGGCCTCTTCGTCATCTCCACCACTGGGTTCGGAAAGCAGCAGCTGCGTCCAGGTGACCGGCGTGCCTTGCTTGTCCGTGGCCTCAGTGGCCCCCCCCCCCCGTGAGCCCCACTTGTGGAGCCTCCCCCCCCCACTGTTGGGCCCAGGAAGCAGCAGTTGCTGTTGGGGACGCAGCGCACCTCGCTTTCCTCTAACCTGCAGTGACCTCGGTGGCTCTCCCCTGGCCCAGCCACCTTTGTGCCGTGGGCCCTGTGCGGGGCCCTCCTTATCTCCACCACCGGGCCCAGGAAGCAGCAGCCACTGCTGGGTGAGAGGCATGCCTCACTTTCCTCCAGCCTGCAGCGGCCTTGGCGGTTCTCCCCCTGCCCGCCACCTTCATGCTGTGGGCCCCGCATGCGGGGCCTCCTCCTCCTCCCCACTGCTGGGCCCAGGAAGTATCAGCTGCTGTTAGGTGCACAGCACGCCACACTTTCTCCCAGCATGCAGCAGCTCTCCCCCGGCCCGCCACCTTCCTGCCATGGGCCCTGCATGGGGGTCTCCCCCCCACCGCTGAGACCGGGAAGCATCAGCTGCTGTCCGGCACACAGCTTACCTCGCTTTCCTCTAGCCTGCAGCATCCTTGGCAGCTCTCCCCCGGCCAGCAGCCTGCCTGCTGTGGGCCCTGCGCGGGGCCCTCCTCCTCTCCACCACCGGGCCCGGGGAAGCAGCCTCCGCTGTTGCCATGTTTGCTTCTTCCTCCTCCAGCCAGCTGGCTGCCCGCCATGGCCTTGCGGGGAAGGCAAGGAGACCCCTGCGTGGCTGCTGGCAGGTGGATAAAGTGAAGGGGCTGTAGCAGGGAGTCCTTCAGGCAGCCCAGAGAGTCGGGGGGGCTGGGCTGCCTAAGAAATCAGGGGGCCTTGGTAGAAAGTCTGGGGGGCCCAATGTAGCTACGGGCTTGATTAGAGTGCTACTGATTGTTTGGATCCAGAATCTTGACCACCCTCAGGATACAGCTACAGAGCTGTGAGTAATAAAGTTCCCAAGATGCCCCACAGTAATTTTTAAAATCTGTAGAATGGGACTATAATAGCAGTAAGAAAAAATGATTCTCAATAAATTCAGTAAAAGCAGCAGCAACAGTTAAAACCAATGACCACAGTAGACACCTAATTTTCGTTTTGCCAGAAGCCTGGAGAATAAGAATGCCTTTACCTGGGGCCTAAAACTCAAAAGAGAAGAGGGCATGCTAGCTACGGGGAGAAAGTTTCACAGAAGGAGACACTGATTACTTCAGAGTCTCTGGTGGAGATTTTAATGTTTGGACATGCTTATGGAAGCAGGCAGTCATTGAGAAGCTCCAGTTATACACCATTCAGGGCTTTAAAAGTTTTTTTCAGCACTCTGATTGTACCTAGAAACAAATTGGAAGCCAGTGAAATTCCTCCATAACTTTTGAGATGTGTTCAAAATATTACATCTTGTGGCTACAACCTGGATCAGTGGAACTTTCTGAACAGACTTCAAATGTAGGCCCATCTAGACTGCACTGCAGTAGTCAAATCAAGTTGTTAGCAAAGCCTAGATAATGGCAGCCAAATCTTGCTTTCTAGGAAGCAGCACAGCTGATGAACTAACTGAAGCTAGTTAGAGGTGCCATGTGCCAAAGATGACAGCTAATCCTCCATCTGTAGACACTAGTCCAAGAGCACCCATAGGTGTGAACATATTCTTTCAAGGGGAGTACAACTTCTTCCTAAATAGGCTGACATCTCAGTCTCTGTTATCTACACTGTTGAACAACAATACTTCAGTTCAGTCTGATCTGGGCTGTAATTCAGTTTAGCCCTCTTACTGTGATAGCCAGAACCTCTGCTGCCTTACCGGAATTGGCTGGAAAGGAGTAGAGTCATCTGCGTGCTGGTGACACTCATCTCTGGATAATGGTCGTTTCAGGTAGATGTCAAATGGTGTGCTATGTAAGATGGAATCCCATAGCCTCATGATCCTATTTCTAGTGATAAAAGCCAAACAGGGTACAAGAGAAATGCTCATGTAGAATATCTGGGATTTAAAAACTGCTCTTCTAGTGTTTGCTCACATACAATCAACAGTCCAGTAGAAAAGTTCAATTGCTATAAAAGTAATCTATAATTGTCTCTTATATCTGTGTAAACAGAATTCTATGCTATGCTAATTTAGGAAATTAAAGTCTTTTTTTTAAATTAGAGCTTGGTGAAAAACAATAAAAACATTCTTTTTGAAATCAGATGAAAGCTGTGAGAGAGGTGAGGGGGGAAATGATTCTTCATCTGATTAGCAGTCTTATTTGTAGTCATCTAAAACTGAACACAGGTCTAGAGTCAAGATCTGTGGCTGCCTATACATTCCCTGGCATTGTAATTGGATCTTGACCTCTGAAAGCAGGAGAGCTTTGTTTTGATTCGAAAAGTTTTCTGAGAAACAGGAGCTTCTAATCTGCAGGAAGGCCTGAATGGAGGCCTTGTTAGGAAAGGGATTAGGAGTCCAGCAGGACCTGCCAATTCTATGGGACTGTTTGCAAGGGCTTTTGGTGGGCCTGAGCAGAGGCTGCCTGCAGGTGGTCCCAGGACCTCTCTTCAGCTTTATCAGAACACACAGGCAGGCTGGAATTCCCAGCAGGTACCGAGGAAAGATGCTGCCCGGAGCCATCTGTCCTGTGTCTGTGGCTGCTGCCCAAACATACCAAATGCCTTTTAAAAATCATTTTTTTAAAAGATTTTCCCCATGCTGCTGGCAGCAAAAGATGTCAAGTGAGAAGGGGAGAAACCTTTTGTGCACAATATGCACTTGGAAGGCAGACACAGCTAAAGATTCTGACATATGGCAAACAGGTTTGCTGCATTTAATTTCAAGGCTGAAAAAAAAATCTATTTTATTCTCATTGTGAACACATGTTTACAGCTGTTAAAATTAAGCACACCATTCTACACACTTGATGGTCACTAGTTGAACCTAAGTGTTACTGAAATCAATGGGACATTTCCATGTAATGTGTTTAGGGTCTGAGTACCAGGGGGGAAAAATGTTAGGATCTATATTATTTATAGTAGCCACAATTTTTATCACCAGCAAATTCGATAACCTTTTAATACACCAAAGCTGAGTTCCCAGCTGCCTGGATGTTTCACGAAGGCAAACTTCTATAGGCATGCAAAAATGGCAGAAGTCTCCACACTATGATGATAAGTCAATAGCATTTGTGTCACATGCTGCTCTAGTTGCTAAGTAACTAGTTCTGGTAGTGTGTCACTCACACTGTATACCAACAGTTCATACGCGTTTGTTGCGACACTGGTTGGTTAAGTAAAATTATCCACAGCAGGTTTCTTAACCTTGTGGTGGCATTACTGGGATTCTGAGAACAGGTAGTGGGCATACCACAAAATGCCTTCCCAAGCTTTTGCAAAGAGATGCTTTGGGGAAGAAGGAAGTGGCTACCAAAAAACATATTGATGGGCACCATGTTGGAAATTACTGGTCTAATGGAAAAAAAGATGAACTGGAGAATTATGATCAGAGTGGATACTGTTTGACTGAAAACTTTGGAACTGAATGATGTTTGCTGGGAGAATTGATTGCCTGGGAGAATTTCCTCCATTTATTTCAGTTTCTTTGTCTTTCTTCAGTTATTACATTTAGCCTTACTGACCACTCACAACCAAATGTTTATTAAATGCTAGACCTTTGCTAGTCAATCAGTGGGGACTTGGGATTCAGTTGCAACACTGAGGGGGAAGTTTAGGAAGGGCCGTGTGGGATGACCTGCCCCCTTAATTTGTCCAGGTGCCAGGTCTGAAGTCCCTGAGCAGTGGCCCTCATGACTGAGAAAGAAAAATGGGCCACAGCTGTTGAAGGTGGTGATGGGGAAAGGGGTTTTAAAAGGGAACCCAGCAGTCACACTCACACATACACGCCTGCCAAATTTCATTGGGGCCAGGGTGGGAACTTACATTGCAATGATGGTATGTCATATATTTATTTCTGGGCAAAAAGGAGGAAGAGATGTAGTGCTGTGACTTCTAGTTGTAGCCATGCACTGGCGTGCCCAGATTATCTAATTCTCTACATAGGCCGGTTGCTATACTCACTTTTATTCCGCACTAATAGAAGTATGTGATGCACACATTGATGCTTTTCATTGTTTTACTGATGTCAATAAACACTTCAAAAAGACCTTGCCATTGTCCACAATCCATTGTTTTTCTCGTTTTATGAACTTAAAAGGAGGTGCTCTTTTCTTCTTGAAACACAGACAGCACGTTTTAAATACATTTAGAATAATGGCTCCTTTATCAGCAAAAAGACTACACAGGAATTACCTCAGCATGATAAAAATCAGCTTCTGGCCTACAAATCCCTTGTGGCCAACATGTAAAGGCCATTAACTCATTCTCTAATAAAAAGGCACCTGGTACTGATTGATCAAGGTATTTGCAGATATCTTGTTTAATAAGTTTGGTAAATTTATCCATCAAATGTGTCATGAAGACACTCGAAAGACATAAAGATGCCTCACTATATAAAAAAGAAGGAAATTATTTCATTTGCCATAACTGCAGATATATATATTACTATTTTGTTAGCTAAAATGGAAAGAATCATGTAATAATCATCAGTAACTGCTTTTGGATATACTTTGGTGAGAATTTTTAACCTTACAGGCAATGTGCTTTTAGGAAAGATAATGGCAGTGGCCATATTTCATAAATTATTTCAGGTATGTATCAAACTAAACTATAGTGGTAGCTCACAATCTGCCCTGAGCCCATTCACGGGAAGGGCGGGATAGAAACTGAATCAAATAATAAATAAATAAATTAAAAGCATACAGAATATTCACAAAAATGTATTAAATTACAATAAGGTAGAACAAAATTCCAACCTTGAATGTGCTGGCACAAATAGTTTGCCTTAAAAACTGTACCTCTACCATTTTCATAAGAACAAGAGTAAGACATATGGAAGTTCCCATTAGGGATGGAACCAATAGCAGGCAACAAAAAGCTTAGCCTGTACCTTAAACAGCTGGCATCCTTCTTCCCACAATTCCTCTTCCTTGCTGAAAGAGAGTGTGCCCACACCCAAAGATTAAGTATCTGTAATTTAAAAAAACAACTTTTAAAATACTAACAGCCTATGATTGTGTAGGTAACCCCAAATGTCCAGTGTACTTTCATATCAGGGGAGGAGCCATGGCTCAATTCTAGAGCATCTGCTTTACATGCAGAAGGTCCCAGGCTCAATCCCCAGCATCTCCAGTTAAAAGGATCAAGTAGTAGGTGTGAAATGAAAGACCTTTGCCTGAGACACTGGAGAGCTGCTGCCTATAGTAGACAACATTGACTTTGATGGTCTGATTCAGTATGTCAGCTTCATGTGTTCACATGTTCATTCTGAAACCTGAAGTGCAGTGAGCAAGCAGGAAAGACAAGGAAGATGGATAGGGGAAGGAAGCAAAGTCAGAGGGGGGAAGAAAAATACATGGAACATGGGGCCTGGAAGGAATGAAGCAATACACGGAGGACTGGACGGAATGCAGCAGATGGAGGAACTGTGAAAGGTAGGTGGGAGGGAAGGAAGGAAGCATGCAAACAAGGGAAGTGGAGAAGCTCTGAGAGGGAGGGAAGAAGGGACAATGGTAATAGTGTGGGAAGGAGGACCAGTGTGAGTCCCTGCAGGTCCCCCAGTTATTTTAATACTAATTGTACAAAAGCTGTTTGCTAGACATGGATGCCCAAACAAATGTATGAATCATGAATTTGACCTTTTCAGTTACTATGATTGGGATTATATGTTTGCCTGCTTAACTGTCAGGTTGTTAATGTCCTGCAATTTCTCTCCTATGTTACACTTACCAGAATATGAGGGAATGACAGTAGAACAGGAAAAGTTCATAGTTTGAATCTGAGAAGAGACACAGGGAAATGTGAGTGGCGGTGGTGCAGGTGGTTAAACGCCTGCATGTAACATCTACAAACAGCTGCTACAGCTGTCCGATTCCCGCCGCGGCCAGAGTGAGCACCTGGCCCCAGTCCCAGCTCCCACTAACCCAGTGGTTCGAAAGCACGATGTAAAATCAAAACTGTGCAAGTAGATCAATGGGTACCTACTAGGGGGCACCCTCCCCCGTCGAGGGGGTCTGTGGAGTGGCGACGACGAGCGGTGAGGTGGCGAGCAGCAGACGGAGAGCGGCGGGAAAATGGCGACTGAGGCGCAACATCTACAAGGGTCCGGACATTGGTGGAAGGCGGAGCCAGGAAGACGCTGGGAGCGTGGAAGGTGCAGGCACGGCAGAGCCTCAATGGACAGAGCCGGGACCGCACCGGAAGTGCGCCGAACGCCTGAGAGGCCTGCTGAAACCGCCACTGGAAAGATCACGGATAGAAGGAGAAAAAAGCCAGAAGAAGCCGAGCCAACGAGCCGTTCCAGAAGGAAGAAGATCGAATAACGTCCCTCCACTGGGTGCTGTTAGAACAGTCCCCACCCCAGTATATATGTGGCCATAGGTAAGGGATAACAGTTAACTGTAAGCCGCTCAGAGACCACCTGGGGGGTTCGAGCAGGGTAGCAAGTTGAAATAAATAAATAAATAAATTGACGCAGAGTTCTTAGCAGAATATATCAGAACTGCTAAAGCTGAGACATCCTTGAGACATAGCATCTCTTTTCAGGGCTGATGCAGGATCAGCAGTTGTGCTACCTGCTTTAGAAGTCTGTTTGCATTCAACGTACTCAACTTGTAAATTTGTAAACATATATACAGAAGTGAGAACCCTCAAGGACTTGCAGGGGGCATCTCATTCACTCTCCCCCTGAACTTCTTCTTTCCCTTCCCTGCAAGGCCCCATAGCCTCTCCCCTTTTTCTGCTTCCATCTCTCTGTCCCACCAAACAGCCAACCTACCTTTATCTGTCTTCCCTCCTCACCATCAGCCTCTATAAAGGAAAACTATGGCACAGTTATGTGGTGCCAGCCACTAGGCCAGGCCCCATAGTAGGGAACACTCAGAGATTTGTTGAGGGGGTACATCACTTTCCCATCTGTCTCTCTCCCCACATATTTTCACCTTTCCCTCCTCCCGGCAACCCCCATATCCTCTCTCTTTCCTTGCCTCTTTCTCTCTTCTTTTTTAAATTAAGATTTTTATTGTTGTAACAAAAAAAGTTAACATAGCAAACAAGCCCATATAGCCCACCCTCTACCTCTTCCCTAATGTGTGCTATTAGCAGAAAAGGAAAGAAAGGAAAGGAAAGAAAGGTAGGGCAGGAGTGTAGGCTAGGAAAGTAAAGTGCAATGTTATGGATTCAATTAAACAAGGAATAAAGGTGAAGAGATATCATTGCTCAAATAGGTAAAGAATTCATGCCAAATGGAGGTGAAGGTTCTGGGAGCTTCTTGCCTGTTGCATGCTATTCTCCCTTTTGTACAGAGGTCTAGCATATCATTGACCCAGAGATTTATAGAGGGAGATACTTGAGATGTCCAGTATTGTAGCAATACTTAGCAAATAAAACTGCCCTTTGGATCCGAAATACGTGGTATTTTGAGAGTGCCCATAGAACTGGTATATATCCTAGGATTAGATTATTGGCTGTGAACTTTAAATTAGCAGCTAATGTGAGATTGATCCTGGATATAACCTCCTGCCAGAAATGTGCGATTTTAGACCAATTCCAAAACATGTGAATGAAATTAGTTCTAGGCTTCCAGCAGTGCCAACAGGAGTCATTCTCAGTGAGACCAATGTGATCAAATTTAGTAGGGTATCAGTACACTTGCAAGAGAGTTTTTTGATGGATAAGCCTTAGTTGTATGTCCACAGAGGTGGAGTGCAGTTTGCCACTGGGTCAGTTGAACTGGAGTACTCAGTTCTAGGTTCCACTAGGAGTGGATATAATCCAAATTAAATTTAGGTTGGTGGTTTAGAAAGTTATATGTAAGGATGGGTTGCCTAGGAAGGGTTTCTAAGGATGGAAGCAGGCAAAACAGTGGAGGCTGGTGGTGGTGGTTCCAAGGCTATGAAAGCTTCTGGTCCCAAAACAGAAGATAGACAACAGAAGATAGTTTTATATGTTGCCAGCTGGCCATGGACAGTAGATTAAATTCTATGGACATAACGTCAAATGCTTTAAAGTCATCCCCAGTCCAATCAGATGAGATAAGTGTACTAAACCACTGGAGATCCATTGTCTAACCCCCCCCACCTTTATTCCCTAAATATTCCCTTGGCGGGGAGGGCGGGGTATAAATCGAACAAACAAACAAACAAATTTTCGAATCGAGAATCAGTATTTACAAAAAACTTCAGGGGAATATGTACTGGGAATTCTCTCAGGATATAGATGATGCATGGGATCATTTTCTTAGCCATTCACCAACCTATTTCTTATCTGCCTGGGTCTCATCTTCAGCTATATTTATTATTTATTTACTTAATTCATACTCCACCTTTCTCCACAGTGGGGACCAAAACAGCTTATGTCCTCCTCCTCTCCTCTTTTTTACCCCACAACAACACTGTGATGTAGGTTAGGCTGACAGCATGTGATGAGCACATCACCTAGGGATAAGGTTTGCAGGTCCCCTTGCTGCTCCAGCGGGGGAATTTGGGGGGCGTTCCAGGGGTGGGTGGGGATGTCACACAATGTCCCCGATGTAATGACATTACCTGGAAATTGGGCTTAAACCACAGAGTTTGCCCCAAAACCAGAGTCTCCCCCACACAACATCCCTGGCACAATGATGTCACTTCCGGGTGACTTCATCACATCGGGGATGTTGCATGGTGACATCCCTGTTTAGGGGTGGGGTTTCCCCTGCTGGCCTGCTGGTCCACGGTGGGGAGAAGTCCCTGAAACTGGGGGATCCACCACTGGGACCTGGGGGCTGGCAATCCTACCTAGTGAACTTCCATGGCAAAGTGGTAATTGAAACCAAGGTCTCACACACCCTACTCTGAAGCTCTAATCATTGTACCACACTGGCTTTAATTCAGTGGCTTTAATTCAGTGGCTGAATTGAACAGTAGCAAGCAGCCAGGCCTAGTTGAGTCAAGCAGTCGGGTAGTATCAGGTCACCCAGTGGTTGCTGCCTGACCCTAATGAGTCCTCCCACAAAAGCCAAAACAGCCCTGGAAAGGGCCTTGCCTCCCTGCATTTTACTAACAAAAATCAAGCCTAGAATGGTGTGGTTGCTTGGCAACTGCTAGTGAGGGTTTTCATTGTTTTTTAAAGCTACAGGCATTTCTTTTATCGTGTTTTTTTAACATTCTTTTTAGGTTTCAGGTTTTTTTGCAAATCTGGGGCATTTTTTCAGCTTTGTAGAAAGATCTGTCTTGCCCATTCACAGGTCCAGTGGCCGGATTTAAGTATCCTCAGATTTGGCTGACTTTGCTATTAGATGATGATGATGATGATGATGATGATGATGATGATGATGATGATGATGATGATGATGAATTTGATTTTTAGCTCTCCCTCCCTTGCACACAGGCTCAGGGCAGGTTACAACATGATTAATAAATGCATAATAATTAAGCTATAATACAACATTAAAAAGTATTACCAAAACATTGCTAAAACATTTGATGATGTCTGTTTTGCAATTGAGTTAGTCCTGATGGATTCTAATTGAGAGTAACCGTAGATGGAATAAATCAGTTTAGTCATGTGTTTTTTACATTGATTAACCAAGGAAGAAAAAAGTTCTTCCACCTTAAAATTTATCAGATATAACTTCTGTTCAAAAAGCAGGAGCCTTATAAGAGTCCCTGAGGGTTAGGCTTACCAAGCTACCCTCAGGGGCCTCAAAAAATAGATGAAACCAAAAATTAAAGGCACGTACCCAGACACAGGCTTCTATAGAGCTAAGACTAAATTCATAATGAAGGGCTGATGACAAAATGCACCTAGGGAACCCTCCAATTGCCTGAAGGAACGAAGACTGTACTCTATTTATAGAGTCATTTACAACAGAAATGCATAAAGGGACACCGTACAAAAGTTGTGAAATTACCACTGAGTTAAAAACTCTAATAGCTGCTGGGATACACTGTGCCTCTTTTTTATTATAGTTCAGTGTTTTCTGCCTTTGCCACCCTTTGTTTAGTGCGGCATGTTAAACTTTAGATAGTCTGGTTTCTTTAGAATTTCTTTGCCCACATTGACTGCTTCATTGCCTTGGTTAGTTTTACATTTTTTGCTTGTAAGGCTTTCTAATTTTTAAACCTACCTCTGTTCCATTTTTAAATTAGAGATATGTGCTATTTGATTGAATTATTTGTATCAATTTAAGGAAATAAAAAAGAAAAAAACCAGTAGTCATAGATTTCTGAGTGACCAGTTGTTTATGACATCTCCAGGACAGGGTAGACTTAAATAAAATACCCAGATACTTAAAAGAGGATACTTGGGAGATCTTCCACCCATTACCTATCCATGGCCCCGTTCACACGAGGCGATTTGGCCCGGGAACGGGACAGTTTGGAGGCGGATCAAAGCAGCGCGATCACACCACAACATCTGGGAAGCGTTCTGCTTCCGCCTCCAAACTGGCCCAAACCCGGGAAGAACCGCCTCAAACTGAACCACCTACCTCGGTGGTTCAAACGGATGAGGCGCCTCTTCCCGGGCGTCTGATCGCCGGCCTCAAGCCCGGGCCGGAGCCGAACTGCGCATGCTCCGACATGCGCAGATCGGCCGGCTCCCGGTTAGAGCCGTCTTTTCTCTCCGGCGTTTGATCGCGCCGGGGAGAAAAGGCGGCTCGGCCGGGGGATCCGTGGGATCCCGCCGAGCCGGATCAACGTTGGCGCGGCTTTTAAAAGCCGCGCTTTAAAGGGCTTTCCCCCTGCCGTGTGGCAGGGGCCTTGGTATATCTAAGTTATTAGGGATGAGTTATTTTACTAGTCTATGTATTGGTCAATTTTGGCTCCAAAACCTCTCAGGGGCTTCTGGGAGTTGTAGGCCCAGCCTCACCTACTGCTAGCCAGGCTCCCTGGGCCTAGTAGGCCTCGGGTGGTACACATGACACCCCCCCACCAGACCAAATCATGGAGTCCTTCCCTGGATCCCCATTGATGCAGTCTGCACACAAGATTTGGGCTGTGGTTTGTCCTTTCACCTCACTCAACATTAACATACAAAAACAATAATAAAACAGTAAAACAGTATTCCTATCAACATTAAAGAGAATACAACATCAGGTTAATGAATTGCAGGTCCTCCTGGGTCAAAGCTCTTCTCTAATGTCTCATCATCAGTAGTAGCAAGGCTTTTGCTGGGAGTAAGTTCTAAATTGGGTCTGAACCCTGCTGTTGAGTTCAGAGGTTTTGGACATTCTGCTTTTGTGTTGGCTTCAGATGGATGCCTGGCTACTATATCCTGTGACCTACACAGTGCTCTTGGTCTCAAATAGTCTGAACTGAGCCTCTGAAGTTCATGAAAAAGCTCAATTAGGACATGAGGGCGAGCTTCGTTTTGAGATATCAATGTAGTAGGATCCATGGAATCTGGCATGCTACTAAAACTCTCCAGAGAGCCTTCATCAAATTCTCTTCTCCTGCTGGTGTCAGGTTGACTTTCATGATTAACACTAATGGAATGTTGTACTGGCACTGCAAACTCAGTCTTGAGGAACAACTGGCTCTCTTTTCCTCCACTCTGATGGTCATTTACCCAAGTCAGCCTAGTGTTCTCCGCTTTCTCTTCACATGGCTTCACAACTTTTGGCTTTTTTGCTTCAGCTGTGGAACTACTTTCCAAGGTCTTTGGAAATGCCATATTTTCAGTTTTTCCAGTTGCTGATGCTGTTGTTTACTGGTTTGAGCAGCATAGTTGCGTGGAAAGTCATCCAAACTAAATGGAATCATGGAATCAAAGTTGATACGGACTTCTTCCATGCTGGCGTCTTCCTCTTGATCCTTCTGGAATGCAGTCAGAGTCACTGGAGGAGACTCTACCACCATCAACTCTGCAACAGGGTCTGGAGAAGTTGCTGGGGTGTGCTCACCTTGCTGCTGCTTCTCAGACCGACGGTTTACCACCCCTATGCAGACATTGGTTTGCCAGCTAGGTTCCTCAGGAACATATTTAAAGTCATTTAAGAACTGCTGGTAGACATCGATCTGCCGGCTGGATTGCTTAGAAATATTTTCAAAGTCCTTTAAGAACTGCAGGTAGACATCTTCCTCTGGATTGGCCTCCTTCTCTGCCATCTCAGGTTCATGGACTCTCGGTTCCCCAGTCATCTGCTCTGCTAAACATGGCTACTGGGGTATAATCGTGCACAGTCATGCTACACCATGTCACCGCTACAGCCACCTGACGCTGCCACCACTCTGGATTTAGGATCCCGTGAGAAGGCCCAGAGTACCCTCCCAAGACCTTCAGACCTCCCTTTTGGTCAAATAATAGGCGTGAGGACCAGGCAGAGTACAACAAGGAAAAAGGTTTATTTTATAGGAGGTCAAACAACAAGGTGCAGAATAATAACAGTAAGTGGGTGAAAAGAAAAGAAATCAAATGCCCTAATGCGTCTAAATATATACTGTCCCTAGCTCACTATTCCAAGTGATACTAGACTACTCACCCTGCCCTCAGGATGAGGGTTTCTTCCTGTGGCAGCCTTCCCTCTGGCTCTACCCTCTGGAAGAAAGAACAGCTTCTGCTCTGGCAGCAGCCACCAGCCCTTTTGTTCCCCAGCCCTCTTCTTCCTTATTGGTCAATTTTGGCTCCAAAACCTCTCAGGGGCTTCTGGGAGTTGTAGGCCCAGCCTCACCTACTGCTAGCCAGGCTCCCTGGGCCTAGTAGGCCTCCGGTGGCACAGCCTAGATCATGACAGCAAGGCATAAACTTTATATATTGTCATGCAGACAATAGTATGGAACCGTTTCAAGATCCAAAGAAGACTGATCCAGCTTCTGGAAAGTAAGACTGAGTTGTATGCATATAATAATAGAGGTACTGAGATGTCCAGTAATTTAGGCGAGTGCAGAGAAGAAACAATTTAAAAACCTGGGAAAAAAACAGAAACACAGGTTAAATAAATAAAGATGGTGTTAGAAGGCACCACTGTTGACCCCCTCTCGGATGATGGGGAAGGGAGCAGTTAAATGACCCTCACTATCACACCACACTTATGCAATAGAATCAGTATAGAGATTTTTAATTAACCACAGAAATCTCTTACCTAGGGCTGCCAATTCCTCCCGGGGGGCGGATTTCCCCCCGCTTTGGAGGCCCGATTTCCACTGCCGCGGAATCGGGCCCCGGGGAAAACCCCAGCCCGGCGTGCACGTCAGCCGGAGGTGACGTGCCGACGCCGGGCATGCTGGGGGCGGGGCCACAGCCATCTGAGGGGAAAACTCTATGTTTTCCCCTCAAATGGC